>NW_010414686.1:0-7902 GCF_000710305.1 Buceros rhinoceros silvestris
TCAACTACCACCTGCTGAGTAGCTCTGATGTGTTGTGAGTATTTAAACTTGTAGGGGGAAGATTTAACTTTAGGTTAGCCTCTTCCACCACCTTTCTACCTACCTAGGTGTTCGACTTTATACATTTACTTTATGAATGTGGGTAACTATATATTCCACTGGATCCAAGTATTTCTGTCTGTCTGTGTTTGTATGTTTTTTGTTTACACATACATACATACTTCGATTTAGGATATCCTGCGGTAAGTTAGTGTGAATCTTGTCATTCTTCAATCTGTAATTAAGTCACTATTTTATGGCAGCATACTTCACTAAATCACTTGCTAATCCTTACATTGGTTAATCATTAAGTGCTGGTAAAATTCAACCTTATGATTTATCTTATACTATACATAAATCTTGAATTGCTGCTAAATCAAACTTTGTCAAACATACTCATCCACAACAGTCTGACATGAAACTCCTGCTGCAGGGTGTTTCTTTTTAGAAAGCAAATATTTTCCCAGGTAAGTGAGCAGATGCAATGAAGTCATATTTTTTTAATGTAGATATAAAGCACACCGTAGTATCCGTGAAGCCATCCTTATGTGACTAATGGCAGATAGCAATTTTAACATTTTACTTTTATAGTAGTAATAGTAAGGATGTAGATTCCTTCAGGCATGTTTATAGGCTGTTTGGTATTAGCATGCTATGGCAGAATTAGCTGACATTGATGCTGAAAGGCAGCATCCTGCTGTCACCTTGCCCTGGGCCAATTAGTCCTCTGTGTCGGCCTCGCTGTTTCTTGTACCATGCAAAGAACCAGAGTGAGAAACTGGCTTGAGTTAAAACTAACTCAGAAAAAGATGAAAAATAGTCTTAACCCAGAGCATCTCCACAGATTAATTCAGAAAGAAGGCTCAGGTGTATTTGTCTGACACAGAGGAAGTATGGAGCGCCACCAGCCACAGGTTCAGTGGCAGTCCTGGAGTCTGGTGGCCCAAAGTGACTGTGCGTCACTCACCCCAGTGCCAGCAGAAGGCTTGTCTCCCTTTTCGTTCCCATCCCTTGTGACTGCATCAAAACCTGAGTAATTCAAAGCATGTCTTTCTGAGTCTGCAAACTAAAAAACAACAAAGAAATGTGAACTGTTTCTAGTCGCCATAGCAATGCACCGCTTGAAACCCAACAACACAATAATAATAAAAATAATAGTTTAGACGACCTGTGTCAGAACTAAACTGCAGATTTATCTCCATCCTGCGTGTCAGTCAGCTGACTGAACATACATATGGACAATCCACACAATGTAGCCACAATCTCAATTTTCCTGCTAAATGACAAAGTAAGTAATAGCATTATGACCCAAATTATAACTACATAAGGTTAGATAATTCTGTGAGCCAGTTTGGGGGCACAGAGAAGGTGGAGAACAGGGAAATGGGAAGATACAGATGCTCATTTTTCTGTAAATACCTTTGTAGTAAAAGACCCCATGATTTTTCTTGGAAACTATGTTATTCCTCTACGTTTAAGCACTCTCCCTTTAAACATTTGTTATTACTGCATCTGTTCTATGCCAATGCCTCTTCAAAGCTAATATCCTCCTCCTGTTCTCCAGATGCATTCATGCCTCCTGCAGCCTGTGTACCACACAGGGAACTGTTTTCTGAGCCCTCTCAGGCCCTCTGCAGCCTCCCCTCCCCACAATGTCCTCCTTAACATTAGTTTGTCTCCTTTTATTGCTCTCTAGCAACTAAAGTTAAGCAAGGTCCACGTGCATGGTTTTCTCAAATCCTTGTGATTCTTGATCTGCTGAGTCCCTCTTGATCTTCCACCCTATCCCAGTGAACTTCTCCAAGGTGGTGGTGATGGAGAGTGCCCAGGGCTGCCCTTCTGCTCATTCAGCTGCCTTTCCTCCTTTCACGGGTATGACTGCAAAGCAGAAGAGTGTAGAGAGAAGGTCGGAGGAGGTACCCTTCAGGAGGTACCCTGCAGAGCTCAGCCTGGAATATGTCATGACATCCTGTAATATAGTCACACCAACAGAGAATAACTACACTCTACACAAAATATTTCTATAAACTTCCTATTTTTTATCAGCAGAAGACTGCTGGGGAAGATCAAAAGGAGCCAAAACGCTAACTCCGTTTTGAAGACTCAAAATGGAGTCCACAAGAAAAAAGTATCTTGCAGTTTGTCTCTTTGCAGAATGCTTTGACAAATACTGCTTTTAATAAACATTGTCTAACTATACATATACTTTCATATACTTCTTTTGAAAATTACTCATTTGGCCTTTACATTAAAAAACCCCCACACCAAAACCAACTGCAAAGGCTATATTTTAGCAGTGCCTATTGCAATCTAGTTTTTATTTCTGTAGTATAATCTGTAACAGCTAAAGCTATATGTATTCCTCAAGATCCCAGAAAATCCTCAATATTCTTTCTCTTTCTACTAAATTTTCTAATTTTTTCTACTAATCATTGCTGCTTCTTGCATAATTGGAAAAAAATATTTTATTGCTACATGAAAAATATTATAGTTTCAACTTCAGTCACAGAACAGTTTGATGACTAGCAGCTCATGAAACCCATTCCTTTGCACCAGTAAGCACAAGTTTAATTATCTGTAAGAGTTTCTGATTGGTAGCTCTAACTTTCTTATTTCCATTGAAACAATTTGCCAAACTCCTGTGATAATTTGCCTCACACCTCTATTTGGTAAAGTTGGTTCTTCTTGTTGCGTTCTTGAAAGGTTAAGACTTTTTCCTGCCTTTATTGTTCTTTACTTACCTTAAGGAGTTTTCTCATACCAGGATTTCAGTTTTCTTTCCTTCCTTTCTTCTCTTATCACATGTTACTTTTCTCTAAACTGTCTCAACAAAAGGGATGCTGAAAGAAAGATAGTAAGGATACTGAAAAAATAACAAAACAATAACTGAAATTAATAACTCTTATTAGTGCTTTGGATTAGGCATTACTGTAGGAAAGAAAGTACAGCTTCATCTCATTCTTTTCTCTCAGCCAGATCCTGTCATGCTTATTCAGGTTGAGGATTACTTTCTAGTCACGAGATTTCATTGAAATTAGCAGGATTACCGCTGCAGCATATATTTCTCATAGTGAAAAAGGAGGCAGAACCTAGTCCAGAATTATTTTCATAGATCATAACCCATAGTGTTTCAGTAGATTATTTACCCCTAAACTGAATCTTTTGTATTAGATGGGTATTTGCTTCCCAAATTGTGAATCACCTTCAAACAACTGCCTACCTTTCATTAGCAACCTACACCCAAAAATACAATTTTGCTCTCTAGCCTATGACTCTCATATGTAGAGACACTTTAATTGCTCTGCATTCCTGAGTAATCATTTTATGATGGGTTTATTGCCACCTCTTCCTTATCAGGGCATGGCACTCTTACAGACCCTAGTGATAAATTACCCTTTAGAGAGGGAGAAGACAGTGCCACTTTAACAAGTGCAATAAAGCACTTTTTATACCGGGAGAGTTCAGTGCATTTCCCATTCATCATATACCCTCTGTGATTTTACACAGATTTTACACTGTTGATTAGCTCATTAGTGGGGTTAATTGGATACATTAACTGGCAGAATTACAGCTGACTATGAACCAGAGCCTGCAGTATTATAAATGACAGACAAACTACAGACATGCATGGCCAGCCTGAAGGAAGTTCTTCTCTTTGATTAACTTTCATTAGGTTTTAATTCTTCCCCTTCTACTTCTATAATTGACTCTGCCTGAATATTTACAATAGCACGAAATGAATAAGGGGGTAGATTACAAAAAGCTGCATTTTCCATGGCCGTCTGTCCTGTTGTCACAAATATTCAGAAGATGACAACCAGAAAATGAGCAGTAAGATGAATGTGAATAGTTAGGTTTCACAATTAAAGTGTATAAGCAGTCAAATCATACCTGCCATCACATACCCTGCTAGAAAATAGTGCCCACAGTTGCACATTTGGGGACCAACCCTGTTTCCTGCACATAGCCAGAATTTCACAGATGGATTAATGTGACATAAAAAGATAGGAAATATTTGTTGTCTGTGGGAAGCAGAATGGAGCCACTAGCAGCTATCTGCTTAGCCTAAATTTTACACTAGCTTCTCCAAGTCCTGGGACGACGTTGTTCAAGGAGTCAACATCTCACAGATGCCCAAGGATTCCCCAATCATTTTGTATACAAATTTTTTTTCTATGAGGGTAATATGGCTTTAAATGTTGGCTAATAATTATAGTAAATTTAGTGATTTATTGTAAGCAGATGATTGGTAGCTGTATCAATGCCTTTATACCAATTTTCTCATATTCAGGTATTTCATTTTTTCTGCTAAGTACCCAAAATTTGAGTAACTTAGAAGGCCAAAAGGGAAGAAACTATGTCTGATTCATCCCCTGTCCCTCTTCCATCCCAATCAAAATTCATTTCTTCCTCCTGCTAAAGACACTGTATGGCAGCAGGCAGGACCTTGGAGCAGGTGCAGCGTAGAGAGCCACCTCTGACTAACCTGTTTGTGTCCTACTAGAAGCTCTCCCTGCATTTGCACAGTCCTCACAGTTTTACAGGTAATGTCTCCAAATGTTGTTGTTTAATCAAAACTTTTAACTCCCAAGTCTGGACACCTCCTTGTGCATTTGTTATGGGCGTCGTTTTGCTTCATATACCTTATTTCTTAGGGGTAACAGATACAGATAGGGATATGTCCATATGCCCAGGAGAGTGTTTGCACATGCAAATAAAAGAGAAAGCAATGCCTAAATTTGTTGAGCACACAGCTGAAAATGTGGAGAGGAACCTCGGGCAAACTCATTTGACTACACAAGCAGGGATTACTTTTTAATAGTTCTCTATGCCTTTTTAGGCCAAAGCTCTTAGTGGGATTTCAGTGCAGGGTTTTTGGTTTTTTCCATGTATGCCTGCAATTGTGAGAGTAATATTATTGGTTGTTCTACTAAGATGGGAAAAAGAATATTGTGATTACTGAGTTTAAGATAATTAGTATGCACAGTTCCCTCTGTGACCTTCATTTTCACTTTGGCTTGCCCCTCTGGAAGGGAATACATTCCTTGGCCTTTTTATATGGGTCTGATTTCCATCACTGTACATTATCTTAACTTTCCTCATTTCACTAAGATAGGCTTTGGGAAGATAGCCATTTATTTTGCTTAGCTTCTGTTTAGGGTCTTTTTCATTTGCCTTTTAATTTCTCTGTTAAATAATGCTAGCTTTGGATGGAGACTGTAACTCATTTTCTGAGTTTTTTGTGTCTCTTCTGGATAGACAGCACTTAGTCATGAGTGGTAACAACACCAAAGCGCTCATATGTTCTCTCTTAGCTACTTATAAACCATTACCTTACAAATTATGTTGTTATCCTCAACAAAGTACCTACAAGCAATGTGAAAACTGAGGATGAATTCTGTGAGTTGTAAAAGCCATGCCTACATCAGCATGAGGAAAAGTAGGTTTACTATTGATTTAGTTCTGGTAGCTCCACTTTTTGAAGCTGAATCACCATCTTAGAGAAAACTGCACTTTTTTCTAAAATAAGGTCCTTAAAAAAGAGGATTCTAGACAGGTAAACAAGCTATTAATTCAGCCCTGAAAACACGGCAGGATGAAAGCAAATCAACAGCAAGATGGACATTTTTCTTCCTAATAGGTGGTTTGTTAATGTAAAACTGAAGGAGCAGTTCTCAGAAACATCTGATGTGAGTATTTCTTCACATAGCTCTAAGATCCTCCCTGTTTTTCCTGCCGATAATTTGGTTTCTTTTGGCCTTGTGGTTTGCCCCTTTGGGAAGAGGATTATTGGTCCATAAACCTTCAAGTGGTTACTATTATCCCTTAATTACAAGTAATGGTGTGAAGCTGAAAACTAATATTGTGTGGTTTGTGATAGTGAGTGCAGTGTGTAATAATACTCCTGATAGGGAGACTGATTCTAGGGTTTTTTTAGCACTGCCAGAACCAAACAGCTCAGACTGAGATTTGTAGTGTCACACAAGACATTGCTACCCATACTCTGATGTTTTTACTCTTGTCAGGTAGCACTGTTTTGTAAATGGCCCCACTGAAATGAAAGGAAATACCAACAGAGTGAGGTTGCATAAATCAACATATTTCATCTGGGCCAAGTGTTTGCAAATTCTTCCTCTGGAAATGACTGTAAGCATCAAAGACAGAAGTAACACGGTGTGACTGCAGAAGTAAGCTTCTAGCTTCCTTCAGCCACAGGCGCAAGAATGTGCCTTATTGTAAATGCATGAGAAGTGTCCCTCGAGTCAAGAAGATTGTTCACACACCTAATGCTACACACTTGTGCAAGCACCTGCACTGTTTGCACAGGCATTACACATGCTGCTGTAGTTTCAGAGTTCCCAGGTACTTCCTAAACCAACTAAAGGGCAAGCACAAACAGAAGAGCCATTTGCCCTGGTTTCTGGTCAATTAAATGATGGGGTTTTTTTTTGAGACAGGTTTTGTTCCCTATTAATTATGGTTCTTACCCTAGCAAAGTTCAACATCACCATGCAGGCAAGAGGCTGGGCACCAGACCTGAAAGCTCTGTGGCTACAGCTGCTTGGCCAGGTACTTTGCTTCTCCAGTTTTCCCCTCAGTTCCCTTACCGGCCATGTTACATCTACGTTAATTTTCTTGACAGCTCTCTTTGGAAATGAACTGACTAGTTAGTTAACTTTGAGGCGAATGCAGATGCAGTTCTGCACCTGGTGCAATAACAGAAAGGCAGCGTTCTGATGGAATACAGCATGATACTTGCATCATTTTAGATACTCTGAATTTAAGCACTGACAAAATTGTCTTAAGGTTATAAGGAGTGTGGAGGAGATCTGAAAAAAGACACTCAGTGTGGATAACAATTACATTTATATTACTAACTTTATTATTATTATATTGGTATTATATTGCTAACATTACAATGAGGCTTCATGCTAACTGCCTACTGAGGATAGTCCAGACTCATGCTGGTGGCTCTAACAACATAATAATCCAGATAATCCAGGCCCAGCACTTGAGAACATTATCTGGCCCTGCTCGATTCACTGCCATGGATAGACAACACTAGGTGGATAGCTCTGAACTTCCGTCCTGTGCACAGAGACTCTCACCAGGGCAGATGCTTTTAGTAACCACCTGGCTTGGCATGACCCCTTTCAAAGAAGCTTGCTCAAGTCTCTGTTGCAACCACTGGCAGATGGTCTTTGAGAATAATTTTTGGGTTTGAATGTTTATCAGATAGTTATATGAACAATAATTTGTATTCAGGTTAAGGACCTTGCAATAAAAAGATAAGTCACAGGGCTTGGATTAAAAAAAAAAAAATACTAAAAATCTGTAGTTGTTGAATTCAGTCTTATTTACATTTTGAAAGTTCCAGCAAAAGATTTCAATTTCTTTTGCTTATGGACTTGGAAATTTTAAACCTTAAGTCTTCTCTGGTTGTTGATTGGGGAGAGCTAATTCATGATTTTACCATGAAAATGAATAGTGTGAAAGGTATAAAACTGGCTAGATCTTTTGCTAAAAGGAGGAAAAGAACTTGCAGGGCAAGCCTCCACACATAACTGGATGAATAATTACATCAAGTTAGACGCTGGGAGTCAGCAGAGGATGTACAGATGAGAATGAGAAAAAAGAACTGATTGACAAAAACAAGCTGTGTCTTTAGAGACAAAATGCTGCAGGTTTTAATGAGACTTATGAAAAGGCAAACTGAACTAGGATAATCAAGTAGATTAAAAGTACCCCAAAATGTACCTCAGAGACATGCTAAAAATTAGGGAGGAAAAGTGCAGTCTTATGTAATGATAAATAGCATAGAAATCAAAAGATAGTTGTCCCGGTTTGGGCTAGACTTCCTTG
>NW_010414687.1:0-311 GCF_000710305.1 Buceros rhinoceros silvestris
CTTTCCTGGGGACAGGCCCCGGTCCCCACGGTGTCTCGGGCCTCGCCTTGCCCCGGGGTTTGGGTGAAGATGGAGCCTCACACCTCACCGGCCCCGGAGCTGTGGACGCCCGTACCACCACCCAGGGTCTCTCCACTGCTGCTCTCGGCAGCAGAGCTCCTCGGTGCGTGGCTCCAGTCCTGCCCTTGGGATCGAGCCTTCTCCATCCCCATCAACGGCTGAGTTGAGATGTTTATACTAACCCTGCCCGTAGCGATGCTCCTTCCTGCCGGTGCCCACCCATGTGGCTGCTCTGACTCTTTAAAGGGTCG
>NW_010414687.1:468-2650 GCF_000710305.1 Buceros rhinoceros silvestris
TGAACCTGGCGAGTCGATGCCTTTGACACAACGAGCGCTGTGGTCTGGTATTGTTAGGCGTGCTGGCGCCGTTTCAACAAGTTCTTCCTCTTCCTCCGGAGCAAGTATTGCTGCCTGCCAGGCTCTGCCTCATCCTTGTTCCGCAGCTTGTATAATGTCTTCCAAAGATGGCACCAGATATTTGGGCACTTTCCAACGCAAACGCCAAAAGCACTGACTTCATAGCGGTAGGCAGGAGGGTGAGGCGCTCCTGGGGCTCTCACACTTGCTCTGGTCCTGAAACCGCTCCGAACTCCGGTTGTTTCCCAAATGGGAAGATCGAGTGGGAGCTTGTCTTGGAGCTCAGCACAGCTCCCGTTGTGGGAGGGAGGGTTTTTGGTGATGAAGGTAACGGGAGCCGTTTGGTTTAGCTGTAAACTGCGCTGGGGCCGTAGGTGATTTAGTTTTCAGT
This sequence comes from Buceros rhinoceros silvestris, assembly GCF_000710305.1. NCBI lineage: Eukaryota > Metazoa > Chordata > Aves > Bucerotiformes > Bucerotidae > Buceros > Buceros rhinoceros. The sequence goes on from NW_010414687.1 coordinate 920, forward strand.
TCATTTAATCCACTTTCCCAAGGAAACAAGGCCCTTGTGATCCCATCGTGTGTGTAAGTGCATCCTTGCTGCTCTAAAAGCTGCTGAAACCCAAATTTGTCAGAGCAATAATGTTCTCGGAGGCAGTTGAGTCACGGTATGTTTGGGGAAAACAAATGCCGGGGTATACAAAAAGAAACCTGTAAATAGTCTGAGTGTGAAGAACAAAACGTGGGGTGGGAAAGTCATCCTTGAAACAACAAAATTCACCCAAGAGAACTTCTAAAACGGCTTTAGGGGCAGTTGAGGGTTGGAGTTTTATGCACTGGAGCTGACCTGTGGTAAAATACGGGGTGGCAGGTGGTTGAGGTGTGCTTGGTTCATCGAGTGCTGCTTGCGCTCTTGAAATGCCTGAACTGCTTTGGGGCACGAGTGACAGAGCTCGGCCGAAAAACGGTCAGAGGCAAAGGAAAAACCTCTCGGCTCTTTACGAGTTGTAAGTTCCCATTTAAAAGCTGGTCCCTTTGCATCCCTGGACAGAGTTGTCATCTAGAATGTTCCGTGCCTCAAGAGCTGATGAACGCCAAGGGAGATCCTGACTAATTCCCGTTTCCTTTGTCCAGGGATATCATGTCCATTTACAAGGAGCCGCCCCCGGGAATGTTTGTTGTGCCTGATCCCCACGACATGACCAAGGTAAGGGAAGATCTGGAGCTGGTTCAACTTTCCACGTCTTTGGGTGTCGCTGTTGATGGCTGCTCCAAGGGTTTGCCCAGCAGAGTGTTCCCTTCGTGTTTTGAGAGGAGTCAGGGTGAGTCTCGCAAGGGCACAGCGAGGCTCCAGTTTTTGTGGAGACATCGAGAGGGGCTGCGCTGGAGGTGGGAGGAGGCTCGCAAGGAAAGTGGCTCTGCAGAGAGATCCCATCACAGGGACCTGCGGAGCTCCCGCAGATAAAGCCAACTTGGCTTTAGTGGCCCTGTGAGCCGGTGGGGAGCTGATCCAGCTCAGTTCATCCTCCTGGTGCTTGGAAACAGCCAGCAGAGCAGCTCAAGGAAGAGAGAGCTCCGTGGAGAGCTGTCGGCCCTGGGGGGGCTTCTCAGCAAAGAGAACCGTCTGTTAGCCCCCCGCAGTGCTGGAGTATCTATAACCTCCCTGTGGAAACCGAGACCTGCAATGGCTGGGGGGAGCTGAGGGGTGTGCCCCTGCGCCCAGGGCCCTTCCCGCTGCGGGGCGGGGCTCAGGGTCCCGTGTGATTCTGCCCCACGCGGCCGCCCCCACCTCATCGCCTCCCGCAGAGCTGCTCCCCAGGGCTCCCTGCCCCGGTTCTTCCCCTCCTGGCTCTCAGGGTTTTCCAGGACTGGGAGTTTGGCAGAGAGAGTGCAGTGGGAGCTGGGAGGCAGAGGCTGCTCCAGCGGGGTCTGGGTGGGGGCTGCACTTTCTCAAGACAGCGTCACCCACTCCGGCTGTGCCCTGTTCTGAGACTTACTTTCTCCAGCCAGCGTCACCCACTCTGGCTGTGCCCTGTTCTGAGACTTACGTGTGCGTTGGGGGGAGGTTGCTCTGTTGTTTTTTTTCCCCTCTGCTGCGCACTTCTCCCACCCCTCTGACCAACGTGGCATCCTCCAGCTCCCCCCAGATCACAGAATCCCCCCGCGTAAGCACCTGCTGGATTCCAGGCCCCTGGGTTTTTGGGGCTGGCACAAAGGGAGCGTCTCCGCTCCCACCCGCGGCCCTTGGCTGCCGCGCTGCCTC
>NW_010414687.1:2717-3323 GCF_000710305.1 Buceros rhinoceros silvestris
TCTCCAGGCCGCCGGTGTGTTGGGGCTGGACCAAAGGGACCGGCTCCGCTCCCCCCCGCGGCCCTTGGCTGCAGCGCTGCCTAAATGCCCTTCAACGGAACAGTGGGTTTGTAGAACACCAGCCTTGGGGCTTGTAACTGTGGTCCGGGGGAGGTAAGAGGAGCATTAGAGGAGAGAGCTTGGCTCACTCGGGCACAAGCTTCCATAAGAGCCCAAAGGGAGCAGATTTCCTGGTGTACAACTGGGCTCTTTGAGGGTAATTAGCACGGAGAGAACTGGGTCTTAATTTCAGCTGCTGGCAGAGGAAGTTGAGGGATTGGTTTCAACAAGACCAAATCAGCATGAGACTATCAAATCGAGAATGCTCTAGTTTTGGCAGAAATTCGGAATTTTTTTTTTTTCTAAAATTAGAATTTTTTTTTTTCGTATTTGAGATCTCTCTTTTTTTAAGCAGAACTTACCAGCTGAGCCGTGATTCAGTCTGGTTTGGCCTGGGTAGAGCTGTATGGGAGGCAGCTGTTGTGGACTCCGGCCAACCCTCGCGCTGGAAACCTGCTCTGCGCCTGGAGCGTGGCAGAGGGGAGCGGAGTGCGCAGCGGCGGGGCG
>NW_010414687.1:3489-10660 GCF_000710305.1 Buceros rhinoceros silvestris
CTCGGGGGAGCCTGCGTGCTGCGGCCGGGGTGGAGGTTCGTGGCCGTCGCTGCTGAGGGTGTGGAGGGTGCTGCACGGTTTTGAAGTGGTGCGCAAGACGGGCTTTTGTTTTCCAGATTCATGCATTGATCACAGGCCCATTTGACACGCCTTATGAAGGGGGTTTCTTCTTGTTCCTGTTTCGCTGTCCTCCAGATTATCCCATCCACCCACCACGGGTCAAACTGATGACAACGGGAAATAACACAGTGAGGTTTAACCCCAACTTCTACCGCAATGGGAAAGTCTGCCTGAGTATTCTGGGGTAAGAGGAGACTTTGGCTCTTTTGGTGGGGAACCAGGAGGTGGCCGCAGGCCGAGTTCTGCCTCACGCATCCTTCTGAGTGCTTCATGCCCTGACCTTGCCCCAGAGGTGTGCTCGGATGCGCCTTTACGCTTTGGTGAAGTCGTGTGCAGAATCAGAGTCATAAAGCAGCACAAATTTCTTCCCTGCAATAAGAGTCTCACTTGTCTTTAAAAGCACCTGAGAAGGGAGCAGGGGAAGCATGAGGTTGAGTGGATGCTGCCACCTTCCTCCTGCTTCCCCTCGCAAAGCCTCGGGCCCGGTGCTGCGTTCCTTCCGCTTTCAGCCTGGTCCTTAATGGTGTTTGAACGAAGGGGTTTGTGGTTTTAATTTCCTCTCTCCGTGTGGGTTTAAAAAATAAATAAATAAAATTAAAAGCCACTAAGAACTTCCTTGAGAGCAATTTGACTGCTCTGAGCTTCCACCTCCCTGTAGTACGTGGGGTGAGCGGTTGTGATTTCCAAGCGCTGCTCCCGTGCTGCCTGTTCAAACAAGCTCCACTGCTGCAAGCGCTTGTTCTTCACTGGCTGGATTTTGAGACATGGGAAAGTCCTGGTTGATTGAACAGCTCTGCCAGAGGAACCCTGGCCGTGGTGTGACATTCCCAACCCCAGCTGTGACTGTTGCTGGTAAAGAAAGGCTTTTGCCTTTTTACCCACACCGGTGGGGTGTTGGTACCACGGTTCCTTCTGCAGCAACCAGGCGAGGAAGGGGCAGCGATGTCTCGAACTGCTGTCGGGATTTGATCAACCAAGCAGGAGACTGAGCACCGATGGGGTTATTCAGCTGCCTTTGCTGGGGTGCTGTGCTCTGTGTGGGCCACTTACTGGTCCAAGTAGCTGATAGATACTGGTCCAGGGCTGGCAGAGAGATGCATTGTGCTGAGAAGCCCTTCCTCAGCAGAGGGGTGAATCCCTGATCCAGCGAGCTGGACACCAGCAGCTGCAGAGCACTGAGACGTGCTGGGCACCTCCGTGTCTCGGGGGGCTGAGTGCCCAGCAGCTCCCACTCAAGCTGCCCCGTTACTTGGGCCTGAACGTGGAAGCTGAAGCATTGAAGGGTGAACAAAGAGCCTCGGCCATAGCAGGAACGGGAATCGCAGAGGGAGCTGCGAGAGGATTTTGGAAGAGCCTATGTGGGTCAGCACATCCTTGCTCAGCTCTCAGGGAGACAGGGCTGCTTCTGGAGCGAGGATATTAAGGGCAAGCAGCAGAGCAGCTTTTTCTGCTAATGCTGGTCGGTGCAAAGGCTTTTGCTGTGAGTATAAACCGGCACCGTATTGCTATAGCAGAGTGTCCGTTGGTGCTCGTGGTGGCAGTCCTTGTGCGGGGTGTCTGCACCCCAGAGCGCACAAGCGGTGGTCTTGTCTGAGCCTTCAAAATCAGATCTCGGCTCCTCTGGCTGTTGCTTTGGACTTAGGGTAGTGCTGGCAGCTCGTATAGTTCCAGGCTGCTGCGAGACAGTGCCACGGTTTTAAGCTCCCTGTAAAACACTCAGAAATGTTCCTTTTCCTCAGCCGATGGCTGATGCCCTGAGTGTATTAGCAGTGGGCTGAGGTTTGCCAGTACTCACTTGATTGAGAAAATCAACTACTTGGACCCTGAAAACTCTCAGTGCCCAGCGCTTTCTGCATCTGTAGCAGCTCTTTCTTTTCCTGCTGCGTTTCTGTCAGGTCTAGAAGTGCCTTCCCCAGCTTTCTGCCCTGCGGTAGGTGGAGGGGTGGTGCTGGCTGAGCCAGTCCTGCGTTGTTAATTGACGCTTTTCTGTTTTGATGCCTCAGCACTTGGACCGGGCCTGCATGGAGCCCAGCACAGAGTATCTCTTCAGTCCTCATCTCCATCCAGTCTCTGATGACTGAGAACCCCTATCACAATGAACCCGGCTTTGAGCAGGTGAGAGCGTGAGGTGGAGCATCTCGGGTTCTGCAGCTATTTGTCTCTCCCCTCCACACCTTGGTGGCAAATCCCATTCTGGAAAGGGAGACAGAAGTAGGTTATGTCGCTTGGCTCTTTCCCAGCTTGCTCTGCCTCTAGTCAGAGCTCAAGGGGGAGTTACGGGCCGGCTCTGAACCAGAGGCTGCCTAATTCACATATGTGTAAGGTAACAACAGGAGAGATTCAAGAAGTTGCTGGGGAGGTGGGGCTTTTCATTTCTCTGCTGCATCACTCCTGGAATGACTTCCTTGGGACGTACTGTCACGCAGGAACCAAACTGCTCAGGTTTTCCTGCTCTCCAGCCTCTCAGAGGGGCACGTTTCTGTGCTAACTTTACTGGTTGACCCACCTCCACGGCTGCGTGAGTCCGGGGCTCTGGAGACGCGTGAAGTCTTGCCAGCTTTTCATTTGCAGTGTAAATTACCTCGGTGTACACAGAGCAGACAAAGCCGTAGTGGGTTCATGCACCAGTGAAATTCACTGGGCCCAGGAGGGACTGACGAAGAGCCATTGCAGCCGTGTGGACTCACTGGCCCAAATTCTGTTTCCAGGAGAGACACCCCGGGGACAGCAAGAACTATAACGAGTGCATTCGGCATGAGACCATCCGCGTAGCGGTGTGTGACATGCTGGAAGGGAAGTGTCCCTGTCCCGAGCCCTTACGGTATGGGGAAAAGGCGCGGGGGGAGCATAAGAAAGTGGGTGTGGGGAAGCAGGATGAACTTCTGGCTGCTGTTCCTGACATCTTGCGAGTTGCTGCAGGGAAGAGCAAGTCTTTGACTCTGCCTGGTCCAGCAAAGAGTCGTTTTCTTTCTCCTGAAGCGGGTGGCTGCATCTGCCTGTGCGCAGGAGCCCTGCGCTGACAAAGGCCCCGTTAACAGGCACACTGGGGGCATCCTCTGGCTTCTGTCTGAGAAGAGGTGTGCCTTGTTTGCTGGGGAGGAAAACCCTCTCGGAGGGAGGGGAGCGCAACTGGTGTGGAAGCACGTGTGGAATCTCTTTGGCTGCAGCGGTGCTGCGGTCGTTCACTGAGTCCTGCCTCGCTGTGCCCTGTCAGTCATCTGGGACACCCTGTGTGGGTGTCCATGAACTGGAGTTCAGTGGGATGGGGTGACCCTGGGTGATGTGACCGTTGTAACGCTGGGGGTTGTGCTGACTGTTTGCTCTCTCCTTGCGTTCAGGGGCGTAATGGAGAAATCCTTCATGGAATACTACGACTTCTATGAAGGGGTGTGTAAAGAGAGGCTTTATCTCCAAGGACAGACAATGCAGGTGGGTGACAGACAGTTCTCTCACTGATGACCCACGGCCTTAGATAAGGGTGTGGTTAGAGACAAACAGCACCATGCAGCACCTAGAGGTACATGGGGCCGGTCTGGAGCTTCACGACACTGAACATTCAGAGTTTCACGACACTGAATCGTGAAACTGAGACCTGAGAACATTCCTGTGGGTAGAACGCTGCCATCCCTCAGCTCGGAGCACACGTGCAGTATTTCCAAGGCTGTTAGATCTCGGGGTGCTGGACCTGAGACACTCTCCAGGCAAGCGCCTTCTTTCAGCGGTGGAACCGGTTCAATTTGCTTTCCTGTGGATTTGGTGTTAGGTAGGGAGGGCATGTGCAGGTTATCCAGTGCGGGTGGCACCTGAACTCCCCTGCTGCCTGTTCCTGTGGGATCACTGCTAGAGTTTTCGCTTTTTCTGGCATTTCTTTGCTCGCAGTACAGGTGGGAACTTTCCTCTGACACTCCTTGTGCTGTCAGGTGAGATTGAAAGTGGCTGAGTCAGGAGTCCCTGGGAGAGGAAGGGGTGAGGAGCAGTGACAATACAGCAGACCCTTGTAGACAGGTTGAACAGGGAGCCTGTTCCTGCGGGAAAGCAGACTTTAAAGTCTAGATTGCCAGGCTGTTTGCATAGGAACAGACGTGTCTTCCTCCCCCCTCAGCCCCCTTTTGTCTGAGTCACTGAGACGTTCCACTGCTAAGAAAAGATGGAGGTGGCTGATTTAATGATCTTGTGTCTCTGCCCTTTTTTCTACCACCTGTCACTGCCTGTGTCATTCATAAATCTAAACCATTCCAAAGCTGGAGAGCTCATGTTTGGAGTGAGAAATTCCCATAAGGAAGGTGTGTACCTGACTTCCAGCTGCAGAGTCCTGAGCCGAAGGCTTGGTGGTGCAGTTTGGTGACATCAGAGGACTGTCAGCTGTGGGCGGCTCCTCTTTCTCCAAGGAGCCAGGGCTCAGTCGCTTTCTTCAGGCTCTGTGAAGGTCACCGTGGTGTGCTGCCTTCCCAGAGGCAGGGGCTGCCACGGCCGGTTTTCTCTTCGTTTGTAGATAGTGCAGGACGTGTGAACACAATGTGCTGGGGAGATGAGGTTGTTGTCTTCACTACCCCGTGTTTAAACGAGGGCACTCCAGGCTCAGGATGACTTGAGTGTTTGCCAGATGTGCTGCCTGCTTAACTCCAGGGCCACAGGTTGGCTTGTACCAAAGATTCCCATCAGACAGGACAGCGTAAACTCCACCACCCCCTTACATAGCCCGGGCAACGTGTCTTCGACCTGGGACGGGGATAAAAGCAGTAAATGTTAAATCGTCTCCAAATCGTGTCTCTTCTGCTGGGAGCCTTGGTGTAGGATCAGGCTGGCGACGCTTTCGCTTGGGCAGGGGCTGCAGCACTAACAGAAAGGGTGCTCAGTTCTTTGGCCTCTGGATTTTAGAGACTTTCATTTGTGATGTTTTTCCTGCCTCCTTGGGGCAGCCCTGCACTGAATCTTTGAAATACTTCCTCAGGGCTGGTGGTGGAAATCTAACCTGTGTCTGCTTGGCCTTTCCTTGGGTTTTGAAGTTTGCCCAGGTTTGTAAAGAGTCTCCAAACAGAAATTATCTCCAATCTTCAACCTCTGCCACACAGTGGGAAGTTACGGGGCTTCTCTCCATCATGAGATGGATCTTCACCCTTAAGACCAGCTGTGGGGCAGCTTTCTGCTCTCTGCCTCTTGCTGGGAGGACAATGGTCTGCATTAACGGGCTTATCGATGGTTTTCTTCCAGGATCCTTTTGGTGAAAAACGAGGCCACTTTGACTATCAGTCCCTATTAGTGCGTTTGCAAGGAATTCGGCAGAAGGTGCAAGAGAAACACCAGCAGGAGAATACAGAAATAGACTCTGAGAGCAGCTCCTCCGAGACAGAGACAGACACTCAAGGTTGCTCTAAAGCTTAGAGCTCCGTTGCCAGTGGAGAGGCCAAGCCGTGGGGATGTTCTGTCTTCACGCTCTAGAGAACCCCCGACAGACTCGACAACCAAACCAATGCCAGAGCGGAGCGAACTGCGGGCTATCTTCTGCCTCCTCGTGTGCTCTGGGGGATAACGCTGACCGAGAAGACTTCACGCTAGACAAAGCCAAGCTTGTGACAGGCTACTCTTAAAAGGTACTTACTGTGCTAGAAAGCCAGAGCATGTGGCATCAGGTTCTCTTTTGGAAACACCTACACTGGTTGGAATTTTTTTGGGGGGTTTTGTTTTTTTTTTTTTTTCTCTCCATTTGATTAAAGAATGAGATCCAGACTGCAAATCCTCTTTACAGCTTTTCTGTTCCTACAGTGAGCCCTTCCCTGGGGCAGTGCTGAACGTGGAGCTGTAGCTGTGGGAGCGCTTTGAGTCCAGGGTATGTCCAGGCAAAACCTTTTTGTGCGGGTTGGGAGAGATGGAGCCTTCCTGCTCTGCGGAGCCCATCTACCCGAAGTCTTTCTTCTAGACACTGTTCTAGACAGACCAAAGATAAAGAGCAGTGGTGGAATCTGGGCTCCTTTCTGAAAGCTTTACTCAAGCCCTGGGTGACTTTATCCACTGAGACTTCAGGTGTGAAGGGGTGGATGAAAAGTGGGAACTGCCAGAATCCTGAACTTGAGTGTTCACCCTGGTGTGCTGGGGAGGGAGGGTGAGAGCATCATTGGTCAGAGGTGGAGGAAGCACTTAAAAATAAACCTAGTTTGTGTAACTTTTTTAAGGTGTTTTGAATTTAGCATCCTAGCAATGCTTTACTCTGGCTGCTCTGGACAGAGCTGTTCTGTTTCCTTAACTGCAGTACTCTCTGCTTTCCACCTCTCCCTGTAATGGCTGATTTTCCACCCTTCTCCTCCCGCCTCACTCCCCACCGCCACCTTGATCCATTGATCCACGTGCTCGCGGAAGCCTCTGTTCCTGGGTGGAGGTCTTCAGGGGCACACGCCTCCTTCCTGACAAATTCCTTTGCCAAACTTGGCCGAGCGTGAGCTTAGCCCAGTGAAGTTTAACACTTCAGAGCTCTGAAGGTTTTCGACAGCAGCTCTTTACTGTGAGGGAAGGGCGGCCTCTCTGGGAGCTGGCTGCTGGCTGCCAGTGCCGTTACATTGGAGATGTGTTCGGTGCAACTCGGGTGGAGGCGAAGGACCCAGTTTCTCCGGGTGCACAAGCCTGGTGATGGTCGATTGGAGCAGTGTAATGTTTTCTCGGTAAAGAGCTTATTCTACTTTTTTTATTATTACTATTATGGGAGCTTTGATAGAAAGCTGAGCACGAAGTTGCACATTGTCCTGGGCCCTCTCCCCATTTCCTTAACCACCTTCCCACCACTCAGCCCTGTTTCAGACTCCTGATGGTGGTGGGAGAACTTCCAGCGCTGTCACCTTGGTTCTAAAACAGCGCAGGAAGAGGGGCCGGAAGCCCCCCGCCGCGCTGCACAGCCCGGCCGTGCCCCATGCGTCACGGAATTGGTTTCAGTCTCTAAAGAAAGGTGGAAACATTTCTGAACCATTAAGGTGCCGTTTAACAACTCGGGAACCTTTTTTACCTTTAGCAAACTCCCCGGGGTCTGTCATAGGCTTGATTTAGACTTAAACCCTGTCTGCCC
>NW_010414687.1:10755-15070 GCF_000710305.1 Buceros rhinoceros silvestris
AAAGAGGAACTGACACAGGACTCAACACACACACCCCAGAGAGTAAATAAAGCGGTGTTGACCTCGGAACGAGGTCTGGGGGAGGCAGCGGGGTCTCCCGAGGAGTCACGAGCTGTGCTACTTCACCGCCTCTTCAATCCCATTGTAAATGTCACGTTGTTTTTCACCACTCAGTAGCGTTGTGGGTAGAGCTGTGGCTCTGCTGCCCTCCCAGGGCAGAGCTGGTTCTGAAATCTGTTTGTGATGCATGTGGCGTTACCATCCACCGGTACAACGGAACAAGAAAATGCCTTATTGTGGACACTACTCACATTACTAGCATGTGGCTGTACAAGAGAAGTATTAGTTTTCTAGCTCTGATGTTTGTCCTGCCATTTCTGAATGTTTCCATTTCAAAGTGACAATCCTCCAATGACTGCTCTAGGCAGAGATGTTTTAGCAACAGATTTTTAGACCTAACTGAGTTAAAAATATATGCACAAGAGTCACTCTAAGATACCTGTTTATATACTATTGTACATAAGATTTTTTTTTTTTTTTGTGCAATAAAGTTTGTTTTGGCAGAATCTAGACTGTGGTTCTCCTTAGTGGAACAGCGGCTCACAGAGCAGAGAGGACTCCAGGACAGCTTCTCGCTGTCACTGCTGGCTCCAGGGTACTTTAGCCAGAGTCACATTTGCATCCTCCGAGACTGCAGCTGCAAGGGCAGCTTAGATAAGTTTCCTCCTGCTGTGACAGGGTGACTAGTTGTCTGTAAGGGCAAGTGGCATTTCCACCCACCACAGAGGGGAACGGGCAGAGGTAAGCGAGGACCTGTTAGTTCCATTAAACTGTTCAAGCTAGACGCTCGTTACAAAACTTTTATTTCAGGTCTGCAGTCCCCGTGTCTCGGGTGATATGCAAATACCCTCACAAGGAGGAGGAGGTGCAGGCACAGGACCTGCAGCAGTCACGGTATTGCCTCCTTGGCTTCCTCTGGAGTGATGTCCTGAGAGTACAGCTCTGTGAAGAGAGCGGGCAGCCAGTACTGCGGTTCTCCTGCCGCCTGCGTGTCCAGCCAGGCCATGCCCTCCTTCAGCAAGTGTTCCTGTAGAAGCAGACCGGAGACTGGCAGTGGAGCTTAACCAAGCGGCTGAGAACCCGCTCACAACCGTGGCCTGACCCCACAGTTGTTCTAGGGTAAGGGAGAGGGGAGGACTTGGGCTACAAGAATTTTTACTCGACTGGGAGAAATACAGTTCAGACACCCCCCGCTTCATGTTTATGTAGGACCCGAGCTAACAAGATTCTGGGTGGACTGGAGATTAGTGAAGCCACAGGAATATTTGCAGCTTCTGAGATTCTGCTCTCCTCAGCCCACGCTTACGCAGCGTGGGCTCCGCCTTTGGTCCAGCAGCCAGCGCAGCATCCCCTGCGCATGCCGTGGTGACGCGGCCCCAGCAAAGGCTCTGCGGCAGGAGCAGCCCCTCTGCACTGTCATGAACCCCACCGTGCACCAGACCTTCACACGTACCAGCACTTGCTTTGCACGTTCCGTCTCCCACTTCAGACTGGACCTGATCTCACTGACTGTCACGTAACCCTTTTTCTGAAATGAGAGGGAAAATACCATGTGCTTATGGTCAAGGCTTATCTCCGAAGAGTCTGGACAGTTTTGCCCAGGGGCCTGCTCTAAGCAGGAAGCAATAAGAATCTCTCATGGCAGTTGTATTTTAAAATCTGGCTCGATACCTCTGCCAGCTGCAAGACGACGGTGTGATCCATGTTCAGCTCAGCTGGCACTGACTGGATCAGATACGTTCCACCAACAGGGATAATCCCAAAGCCGTTCCCCAAGACCTTCAGTTTCTTGATTGCACGAAGGAGATCATCCCTGAGAAGCAGAAGCCAATGCGTGGCTTTAGAGTGACTCCAGCTGCACTCTATGTCCTGTAGGTGAGGGAGACCCGACGTGCAGAAGCTGAGAGCAGTAACAGCTCCTTGGAGCTCGCTGCAGTTGCAGGTGATCAACAGCTGGGACAATTTTTATAAAACAGTTTAGCCTCAGCTTGTGTTTCTGTGCCCCCTTCAGACGTGCATCACATCAGAGACACTTGTAGCCCCTGAGCTGCCGGTGCTAAACGTCAAGATTCGGCCCCATGAGTGATCGTGGTGGTGAGCTGTGTCCTAACATCTGCTTCTGTGGTGACACGTGTCGGTCCCTCCCTTACAGCCCAGGAGACCGCAGCAGCGGGCTGTGGCAGGAGGAGCTGCATTTGCAGGGGACTAATTGTCTCCAGCTCCAGAGACAGCACACGGCTGCTTTCTGAAATGGGTGAGTCCTGAATTACGGATGATGTGGAAGTGGCTAGAAGATCTATTTGGAGTCCAATTAAGTGACTGAGATCAGACACCCCCTCTTCTCCCCCGAATGCACCTTGATTCCCTGCTCCTGTCACGCACAGACACTCACTGGCTGACATCCTGCGCGAACTTGCCCCTTCCCTTCAGCACCTGCTGGTGAAGTTCTTCCAGAGTTATCAGCCCTGGGAGTCAGAAGGGGACAGGACAGCGTTACTGCAGAGCAAAAAAATCCCCCCAGCAAGAGCAGGCAAGGGTCCTCCCTGCATTTCTTCAGCCCTGCCTGTTCAGTGTTCCCAGCATCCAGCCCTGGGGGAGAAGCATCGAGTCGCTTCTGTTCCCAGATCCAACAAGCAGAGGTCAGCTGCTGCCTTCTCCCACCGACGTATCGGACTCACGGCTCAGCTGCATTCACTGGAGCCCATTCCTGCCCTCAAATCGCCCTTTTGCAGTGAAGAACATCTGCCTTTTAATTAAGCTCTGATCACTGGTATTGCAGCTCTCTGGGATTTAGAGACCACCCTACTGCCGGCTCCAAGCAGCAGCTCGTCACCTTCGTACTCCTTCAGGCCTGACCCAGACCCCTGCTCCTTCCCCACACACTGTGCGTTTTGGTCACGGTTTTGGTCCCTAATCAGGGCAGAGCCGGGTGATTTCTGCAGGGTCAATACAGCCGGGTGACAACCAGCGGTGTAGCTGCCACAGTACAGAAACAAAACAAGGCTTTTTGGGTGCAGTGAATAAAAACTGCCACCTCAGTCATTTGTGAAACCTTGTCAAGAACACTGAGACACGTGACTCGATTTCCACAGGGCAAAGAATCCTGGTATTAGCTCTATCGCCCGGCAGCCGGGCAGAGGGGGCTCCTCACCTCCGTTCCTGTGCTTCAGAGCCAAGCACACCTCAATGATCTGCACACCCAGCTCGTAGTAGAAGTCTCCAACTCCCAGCATCTCTGACCAGAATCCTTTCCCGGCTGCGAAGGGAGAAAGGGGAAAGCGACTCAACCACCGGCAAAACCACCCTCCCTTCCCAGCTACCGCTGTGAGGCGGCTGCTCGCAGACCTCCCTGCGAGGGCTCGGGGCTGCTAACGCAGAGTCTCCGTTTTGCTTCTCTCCGTCTGTTTCCCCTCACCCTTTTACGTAAATAACACCCAAAGGTTCATCACACCCTTTCACAAACCCCACGAATCAAAGCCCCATCAGGCAGCTTTAGCCTCGCTGCGCAGCGCAAGCACTGCAAGACGGTGCGGGTTGCTCACACGCCAGGGGATCCACGCCGATGGTCGCACACATGTCCTGGAACTGGACGCGGAACTCGGGGTTTTTACGGATCTCTTGCTTGTGTTTGCTGGCAAACTCTTCTAGGTTGGTCTTAAACATGTCCAGCTGCTTAGACATCTGAAAGAGAATCGCAGCGAAGTGTTGCTGCCTTAACAGCTCCCTCCTGCAGCACCCCCTGGGCCCCCAGAAACGCTCTGCTCTCTGCCCTGCTGCCCACCCAGTGCCGATGGCCCCAGTGGTCTTGAAGGAAGGAAACAAGATAAAATCTTGATTAAATCAGAATTCTCCACGTTTTTAGCCCTGAATTCAAACCGGTATCAGAGCACAGTGGAGAGAAGACCAGGCAAAGGGCTGTTCTGCACCGAGAGGGAGGCTCAGGAGGGGCAGCAGCTGCTCTGGGATGTACGTGGGGCAGAAGCAGCTCTGCAGAGCTGGGTGTTGAGAGCCCTGAGAGGGCAGGCAGGGCGAGACCAGCAGCGAACAGCCCAGCTCTCTGGCGGCAGGGCAGCCCAGGGGGTGCCACACTGCCCACACTTCTCACGGCTAACGCTCTGGGCACCAGGGCGGGGGAGCAATGGAAGCCCAGGCTGGGCCCACAACCAACGTTACTCCCAGTGCCGTCGGGGGCATCCCCCACCTGGGCCAGCTGGTCTTCGGCCAGGACCGTCCCTCGCTCCTTGTACTTCGCCTG
>NW_010414687.1:15255-15514 GCF_000710305.1 Buceros rhinoceros silvestris
CGGTGCTGCCGGCGGGGGGACAGAGACAGGCGGGAGCGCTCCTTAGGGAGGGGTCAGCAGGAGGACAGGCGGCCCCGTGCCCCGGGCAAGCAGGGAGCCCTCCGGGAAGCTTGGGGCACCCTGGGCTTGGCGCAGGGCTGGCAGAGGTGAGGACGGGGATGGCCCCGCACCGAGCCCGGCACCCTCCGCCACGGGGCCGAAGGGTCCCGGTCCCCCCCCCGGGACCGATGGAGCTGGGCAGCTCCCCCCACCCCAGGAC
>NW_010414688.1:0-19091 GCF_000710305.1 Buceros rhinoceros silvestris
AGTGTTGGTCTGTTGGATCCCTGCTGGTTCCAGAACGGAGCTAGAGATGCTGCTTTCCTTTCCTGGGGGTGGAGTGAGGGTGCCTGCGTCGGGCAGTATCGAGGGATCAAAACTCTGCCAAAATGTTTTACTCATCAGTGTTTATCACTGTGTGTATGCTTGTCGAGATCGCCCCCAGAAACACTGAATTCTGGGGATTTTTAAGAAAATGTTTGTGTACCTCTTCTGCAAGTCAGATCCCCATCTGTACTCTGATCTTGCACGTTGGTAGCACTGTGTTGTGTGTAAATTGTATGCGTGCTGGAAATGGGCAAGTTATTTCAACATGTTTACTACTTCTGTACCACCAGTTTATTCTGAATGTGAGGCTGGACTACAGAATCTCCTGCCTGCTCTGTATATTTAAACACGAGTTTGATGAAAGCAATGCCCAGATGTCAGAATCACCCACTGGAAGCAGTAATCAAGACATGTCAGCTAATGTTCCAGGTTAGTTACTGTGCAGAGAATGAGTTTGTGTGGGTTAGGGAGGAGTCGTTAATCTCAGAGGTGCTAATTGGATAATGGATCCAGGTTCTTGCTTTGGCCTATGGATGCTCCCACTGAGGCAGAGGACCCTGCTAGCAGTGGGAGTAACAGAGTAGGGATCATTTCCACATACCCCAAACAAAATCCGGGTTTATTTGTACTCTCTCCTACTGGTTTCCATGTGTGAAGTGTGACCAAGAGCCTGAGATGCTCCTTTAAAGAAAACATGAAGTAAATACTCTCATGTGTGATCTGGCTTCAACCTCAAATTAAATCTTTATTAATGTTTCGGGGTGAAGGAGAAGGGTCCCCAAAGTAATCGCACTGCTGCCTGACAAGGGTTTGGAAATCAGCTGTTGAGGAGCTTCTCTTGCCCAGCACTCTCCTGAACTGAAAGGAGGACACAGTGGACTGGGCAGGTGGGGTGTTGTCACTTGCTATATCGCTTCCCAGCAGAAAAAGTGTCCTGTAGGTAGGACCCGTACAGTGTCGGAATAACTGAGCTTTGAAAGTGCAGCTTATTAGACATCAAACACTTTTTCTTTCTCAATTTGGGGGCTGTATCTCTAGATGCAAAGGAGAAAGATAAGGAGAATGTGGTTTAGATGTGAAGTCTTCAAAGGGAGGGGACTGCCTCTTTTGATCTTGCTTCAAAGAGGATGTGTTTCCTTTTTCCTTGGGCTGCCTGTCCAGCAGCCCCCGGGGTGCCAGGGCCTCCGCAGCCGGGCTGCTGGGGAGAGCGGCAGCTCTCTCTGCGAGCTGAACTTTGGAAGAAAGTTCATCTGCTTTTGGCAAGGATGTAAAATCCCCGTGCTCCTTTTGTTCCCCTTTGCAAATCTTTCTGAAATATTGAGAGCTTGAAATTGCTGGTCGGTGCGCGTGTGAGAGTACAAACCATACGCTGGAAAATGCAGAGAACTTTTTGTCCATGGAGCCACAGGGGTTTTGTTGTCGTTGTTGGGTTTATTACTTCAGAACTTCTCAAGGCTGAAGTTTGGCGTTTCTTGTGGATGGCCCCCCTGAATGACACCAGGTTCCTTCGGTGACCTGAATGGTGCTGGTGCAACTTAAAAATAGGCAAGAGAGGAATAAGCCTGGGTGTTGCTGAATTTATTATGCAGTTTAGTTTGCAACTGAGAACAGGTTAATTTATCTTGTATTTTCTTAGCAAGCTGCTACAGTAATCTCTCAGCATTCTTTTCAGCTCGTTCTGACCCCCTTGCTTACACCTACATCACCACTTGTTTAAAATGTTTTCAGGCTGCGAAAGTATCTTTGGTGCACAACTGCCCCAACGCAGTTGTCCTGTTTATTTTCTCAGGAGCCCTAGACTTTGAACATATTGAAGAACAAGCCGAGGGGATCTTTGGCGGAAGGCAAGTATCTCTTCACTAGAGCTAATCAAGGAGTAGCTCAGGAGTTCCTGGTCTGCAGCCCTCGGGGGTCCCGAGGAGCACCAATTGCAGCCAACAGAGAGGTGGTGACTGGGAAGAGGTTGGAAGCAGTTGCCACAGTTGCCCAGGCTTCATTTTCCTGCAGTGCCCTTGATACGGCCCGAAGCAGTGTCTGTTCGCATTAAAGGGTGCAGAGGAGGGACAGAGGGATCCTTCAGATCTTCATGGGAGAGCTTCCCTTGTGTGGCTGAAAGCCCCATTGAAGGATTAGTGCATCTAAGCTGAAAGCTGCAGTAAAATCTTCGGTGGAAGTTTGTGTAGGCAAGGACTGGGACTTCTGGGATACATGTTTTGTCGTTGTTTTTTGGTTAATGCAGCATTAAACTGCACATGCATGGCCGAACAAAGCAAGCTCTACCTTCCATCCCTGCCCTCCTTCTGCAGCAGCTTTTATCCCTTCTTAGATCACAGGACAGCAGGTCACTGACAGACTCCAAGCACTTGAGCTTGTCCTTAAGCTGCTCAGAGGTGCAGTTGTGTTCTGTAGGCCTGAGATAACCAGTGTCTTAAGGGAAGGCAGAAGGGGGAGAGAGGGGTTTGCTTACAGAATTAATAACCAGAGTTCTTAATGTAAACATGGGGGCTTGGTTGGAAGCGGCATATAGGGAAGATTCAGAGGCACTGATAGGGAAAAAAAAAACCCAAACAAAACATGAGGTTTTCCTGCTCAGGAAAGAGGTGCAGGGAAGAGGAGGATTTCAAGTGCTTGACATGCTTAGCATTGCAAGCTAGAGACTGAGGTAGGACCCTTATTTCATAAATAGTGAGGAAGTTTGGTGCCAGGAGTAGGCAAGAACTGTTAGAGCAATGGGGTGAGGTTGACTGCTGCACTCTGTTTTCAGTGAGGAGAACACTCCGCTGGATTTGGATGATCATGGTGGCAGGACGTTCCTCAGAGTTTTGTTGCATTTAACAATGCACGATTATCCTCCGCTGGTGTCTGGAGCACTTCAGCTGCTCTTCCGGCACTTCAGCCAGAGACAAGAAGTCCTTCAAGCTTTTAAGCAGGTATGTGTGTGTAGTAAGAGCGTTATTCCTCATCCGAATGTATGTCCTGCAGCTAAAGACAACCCTTCCTGCGACTAATGGTGTGCATTTGTATAAGGTTCAACTGCTTGTTACCAGCCAAGATGTTGACAACTACAAGCAGATAAAACAAGATCTGGACCAGCTGAGGTCTATTGTGGAGAAATCAGAGCTTTGGGTGTACAAAGGCCAAGGTCCTGATGAGACTATGGATGGAGTGCAAGGTGAAAACGAACACAAGAAGAAAGAGGTAATTGGGTTGTTTGCACGGTTCATGTGCTCCTATTTTTTTAGACTGCTTACAGAAATGTGACAAACCCCCATCTTTCCAGCACACAACACAGTCTGCTGAGGTCTCTGTGTGGTGCTTAGGTTAAGGCAAGAGTAAGAGGAGATCCTGAGCTGGTGGAGGCCACTTAGTCTCGAGTGGGTGCTGCAGTGTCACCTTCAGGCTCCAACAGAGCCATTGGTTCGGCTGTGCTCTGGCTGCCGGGTTGTGGCCTTTCAGCACTGACGGGCTGTGTGGGTTTTGTGGGGTCAGGTACCTCAGGTAACGTAAGGGCAGAGCTGTGAGCTGTTCAGGGGATGCGGTTTGAATCATGGCACTGTGACTAAATGGCAGAGGAGAAGATACCTGTACCTGATAATACGAGACTTTGTTGGCATGAACATCTGGCTTAGAACTAATTAAAACACCTTTTGCTTCCGCATAATATACAATCAAATAGAAAAGGGAATTGAAGAAGTTGCCCCTGGGTTCTGGATGTTTATTGTTGGAAGTAAATGAAAGTATTTTACTTGTTGCTTTCCTTGTGCATAGTATCATGAGGCATCTCGTGATGTCTGTGTTTAATAATGATAGAGAGGGAAAGTAAGAAAAGGGGTTTTTTGGGTGGAAGCTTGATTACAGGCAGAACGTGACAAGCAAAGGGAAGGACAGGAGGTTGCTGTCTGTAACATCATCCCACCCTCACCTTGGTTTGTTATAGAGGTCAGTGTGACTGACAGGATAATTACATGTATTTCTCACGTGTCAGAAAACTGGGAGATGACTCTCCTTTCCAGGAAGAGAGTGGGCCCTATCCTGGGACGTCATCTTAGCCTCCATGAAGACAGTAGTATAAGCTACTTACAGATTGTCTGCTCTTATCCTCAGGAAGGTCACAGCAAGTCCCAAAAGCCTGAAAGTACCAGCAGCTACAACTACCGGGTAGTGAAAGAGGTAAGGCTTTGCTTCTTGATGGTTAGACGAAAGCGTAAATGAGTAACCCAGCTCTGGAGAGCTGCAGTCAGAGGGAGGCACCCCGGAAAGTCTGAGTCACTCTTCCACTGTGGAAAGTATTTGCTGAGTAATGACATCTCCCAACTTGAATGAGAAGCCAGGAATACAATTAACGCGACGTGTGTTCTTTCCTTAAGAACGCATTAGGGAGAAACGCTGTGTCTTGCTGCTGTTTCAATGGTAACACAATATTTTCATTGTTGAAGACTACAAAGGAAATAAGCAAGTGGAGAAGCCGTTTAATTTGCCCTCTCCCAAGCACTTTGCGCTCAAAGCCACTGTGCTGCAGAAACCTGATTTAAAAACCACCAGACGCAGAGCGTGCGTTGGCGCTGCTGTGGGGTGAACTAATGGTCTTCCCGTGGCTGTACTGTGGAGCCTGATGCCAGGTTCGCTTGGCATAGCTGAATTCTGCAGGACCAGCCCTAGTCAGGGATGCCACGAGTGGGGCTACCCTTGCCTGTGCTGAGTGGCAAGAGGCTGCACTGCTGCTGTGTCCCTAGAGGGGTGGTGAGGGGCTGGCAGCCGCACACCATCGCTGCCTTCTGCCCCCGCGCTCCCGGCAGGTTCCAGCATGGTCCTTTCTGCACCTCTACTGATATTGCGGGAGCAACCACGCCTTAGCTCCTTGCCTCTAGACCCCAAAACCTGACTCTGATGCAGGTCCGTGCATTTCACTGCTGCTCTCCAGGAGCCACCTGGCATGCTCTGAAATAACCTCCAGGTTTCCAGCTCTAAAGCGAGTCTCTTCTCCAGATCCTGCTGCGGCTCAGCAAGCTCTGCGTTCAGGAGAGCGCCTCCGTCAGGAAAAGCCGTAAGCAGCAGCAGCGACTCCTGAGGAACATGGGAGCCCACGCAGTTGTGCTGGAACTGCTGCAGATCCCTTATGAAAAGGTTGGGTTTCCACACGTGCTGCCTTGCTTCTTGACATGTTGATGGGCTTTTAATACCTCCTCTGATTCTTCCTGAATCTTCTACCTTTGTATTGGATTCACACAGGGTGTTTTTATATAGCCTCAGACTGTGAAATATCCACAGTTCAAAAATAATGGGGAGCTTCGGTAAACTGTGCTTGGTTGAAGTTTTTGAATATACGGTGTTGTGTGCTATTTCCTGAAGAAATACTCGTCCATCGTAGCTCAGAGTAAGACTCTCAGCTCTTCATGGGAGGTGTGCACTGCCTTGAAGTTCAGCTGTGTCAGTGGAAGTGAGACCCTCGTTCTGCTATGAGGTGGCTGTATGACAGCCGTCCCGGGAACTCTGAGGGATACGAGAGTGTCTGGTTCCCCATGGGGTTTATCAGCACGTCTGCCCAGTTGTTAGGCAGAGATGTCCAGTTGTAGAGTGCCAAAATCCCCCTCAGAAATGAATAAACATCATGTGGCTCTCCTGGCGGGGTCTGCTGCTCTGAATTAGCCGTATCAGAGTGCCGGGTACTGTCAGCAGTGAGGTCTGAAGCCCACTTGGTTGGGGCTGCTGCGCAGTTTCAGCTTGCCCAGCCCCGCATCGTGCTGGTGAAGTGTGCCCTAAGTTCTTCACGTCGGCTGCCCATTAGTCACAGTTGACAGGTTCTCGTCATTGAGTAGGGGAGGGAGTTCTTCATTTTCCTGGTCACTCTGTTCCAAACTCTGCCGGTTTCTGAGAACCAGTAATCCTAGACAGTAGCTTTGATTGATGTTAAGCTAAGTCTCATGCTGTCTTGCTTCATATTTTGCTAAAAAAAAAAAAGGCAGCAAAACCTGCCTCCCACACCTCTTGTCACCTTTCTGTCCGTACGTGTGAATACGTACTGGACAGGCAGCGTGGAAGCTGTTTCGCTCTTGGAAATATGTGAGACTCCTTAAAAATAAAAGCAGACACTGATTTTTCCAAAGAGCACTTTAGACCGTCAGTGGAGTGAGTGGTGATCCACACTGATGTCAGAGGAAAGGCACCGCTTCCTCAGCTGCGCTTGGAAACATGCAAGTGGTGTTCAGATTCCAGTAAATACCAACTGGGTTTAACTGGTGCTGTAACAACTTTCCATCTCTCCTTTGCCATGAGCTACCTCTCTGTCGCGGCTGAATGGCGTTTCAGTGGAACATGGCAGCTCTGTGCAGCCGCCTGGTGTGTGGCTTGGCCAACGTACTGCTGTGTTCAGAGGCGTAAAAGTGACTAAAGCACGTTGCTGGCAGGCTCGGCTGTGGAGTATGTGATTTTAGAGAAGAAACTACTGTAATTTCTGTTATGGTCTTTGTTTTTGATGCTCTTTAAAACTTTGAGGCAGGCCAAACTCATCCCTAATGTCTGCGAACTGGGTGGAGGTTTGTTTTTCTTTGGAGTGTGAGAGAGACGTGACAGTTCCCTTGCAGAGCTGGAGCTGTGGCTCCTCCAGACTCATCTCAAAGTGAACATTCGGATTCTCTTTTAACCCCACCTTATTTGTCATGCCGTCGCAGGCTGAAGACACGAGGATGCAGGAGATAATGAAGCTTGCACACGAGTTTTTACAGAACTTTTGTGCTGGGAACCAACAGAACCAGGCACTGCTGCACAAGCACATAAACCTGTTCCTTAACCCAGGGGTAAGAATCGCCTCATGCCATGATCTCTGGATTTTTCTAGCGAGAGAAGAGAATGGGTTGTCTGTGGTGATTGCCTCTGGGCCTGTTCTGATGCAGGACCGGTTGAAGGGGTCACAGTTTGTTTTTGTACTAAAACTCTCAAAAGTTGGTAAGATCTGTTTGTACAGGCCTGTTTCAGTATAGAAAGTTCAAGAGGCTGAAGTGGGCTGAAAGCCAGCTTAGGTATGAGCTGTCGTTTGAGAGATCAGGTCCTCAGAACTGTGTTTTTTCAGCCCTGCACCCTGTAGGAGTGTTGACTTTATCCTGACCTCTGTGTGAGTTTGGAGTTGGTTTATTTTCTAATTTCTTTCTTTCTTTCATCCCCTCCATTAGATTCTGGAAGCGGTAACGATGCAGCACATTTTCATGAACAACTTCCAGCTTTGCAGTGAGATTAACGAGCGCGTTGTTCAACACTTTGTCCACTGTATCGAAACACATGGCAGAAATGTTCAGTACATCAAGTTCCTGCAGACAATTGTCAAGGCGGAAGGGAAATTCATCAAGAAATGCCAAGATATGGTAATGGCTGAGGTGAGAGCTGCAGAGATGTGCAAGGTCTGAACAGAAGTTTTCACATACCATTTGGTGAACATGACACATTGATCCTCTCGCTTCAGGGGCTGCCAAGAAGCTGACAGTTAGCTCCTGCAATGCAAAAAGAGCATACAGCTGCCAGAAAGCACAGGCTTTCTGTGACCGAACGCTCTGAGCGCTTCCCCCGTGGGTGTAACGAGCGGTCGCTCGTTAGTGACACTTAGCAGTTACTGTCCAGGCTTCTACACAGTCTGCCCTTCAGAGGGACTGGGAAGCAAGGGCGCCTTCCTCTAGCAAAACTGGCAGCAAGAGAAGTAGTTTAGTTTCAAGAGCACTAATGCAGAAGGAAATCTCTACCATGGCAGTATTTTGGTGGGAGTTTCTTATCTTACCAAGCCCTACATATTCACCTATTGAACTGCGAAAGGGGAGAAGTCTGAGGCTCCTTGGAGACTGAGGTGTGTGGGTAGCTGGGAAATTGGGGTGTCAAGATAGAAGGGGAGAACTAAGAGAAGGGTGAATGAATCCCTTTAGGTTGGATGTGATCTGTGTGGCAGCGTATTCACGCATCTGACAGGATTTTTATTGGCCTCCTCAGCAGGGGGAGCCCAAGGATCAGATTTGTCATGTTCTGGCTTTTGTGTCTCAGTCCTACTAGACTGATGAAAGGTCTTCCATATTTTGTCGTTCAGTTCAGAAAATGGTTTTGTGAGCTTCTCAATGTGGAGTTGAGTTCGTGAGACGCAGTTGGCTTCTACAGGGCTCAGCAGCCTCTGAGAAAAGGGTGTTGCCTCAGGGGTTGCCTCCTACGTTTTATCTTGCTGTTTGCTGCAAACCCTGTGGGCTGACAGCCCCAGATCCTCTGGCTGCCTGCTCAGGAGGGCCCAGCCTGCAGCAGGTCTCAGTTTGCTCGTTCCTCCTTCATACAGTTACTGGAGGTCTGAATAGCTCTGAAAATGTGGCCATCTGGGTCTCAAATGTGAAGCTGATAGAAATCTTCAGTGTGTGACTTCGTGTCACTCGCTAGCCTTGGAACATTGCTGGTGTTTGTTCAGAAGGGTGGAATTACTGAGCCCCGCAATGCTCCCACCCGGCGTGCCCCCGGGGCGTCTCTCTGACCAAATCGGTATGTCTGCAGCTTAGCTGTATTAAAAGTCAGCTGAGGCAATATAAGCGAAATAAAAAGCACAATGGAAAGTCACGAGCTTCTTGGCACAACTCCTGTCTGAGCAGTCAGTTGGAGTGGCTTTGAAGTTCTCCAGCAGTTCAGAAGTGGTAAATTCTTTACGACAAAATGTCATAGTTGAGCCCTCTCTCCTGTGAAGGAGCACAAGGGGGCTGAACGCCCAGCTGCCTTGGTGGGCTGTGCTCCTTTTAAGTGGCTAAAGAACAGCTAATTGGGATTTGCATGGTGACAGTCAGCCCTCGGATTAGGGGAGGATGCTGCGGGGAGGTGCACGGCTTTGATCTGCTGATGGAGCGGTGTTCTTTCCCGGTAGCTGGTGAATGCGGGAGAAGACGTCCTAGTGTTTTACAACGACAGAGCCTCCTTCCAGACCTTGGTGCAAATGATGAGGTCAGAGAGGGATCGGATGGATGAAAACAGCCCACTGATGTACCACATCCACCTGGTCGAGCTGCTCGCGGTATGCACGGAAGGCAAAAATGTCTACACTGAAATAAAGTGCAACTCCCTCCTTCCCTTGGATGACATCGTTAGGGTAGTGACCCACGAGGATTGCATACCTGAGGTGAGGGCTCTCCGGAGGCTCTGGCCTGTATGCGTTTGAAATGTGCTGGCTTTGGGTCAGAGGGAGCCGACACTGCTGCGTCTGGCGCGGGAAGGGCGGTGGTGCAGGTGGACAGTGAGCTGGGAGGTTGGATTCCTTCCCTGGCTCTGCTGTCGGCAACCCCAGTCAATCCGCATAGCTAAAATAAATCCTTTTATACTTGTTTCCTTGCCCTGAAAACGGGGCTGTGATGCTGCACTTGGTTGTTTTATAGGGTTCTCGAGGCAGAGAGGTTTATGGAGTGTGCTGCTAACCTGGAACAGATGGTTCTGCAGAACTGGAAATGATTATGATGCTGACGTGTTGTCTGCAGTAATCCCGGTGTTTTTTATTGGATGGTGTCTTGCTATTCATGGCATTAAATTTCACCAGTGCTTAAATAAAAGAAGTAGAATTACAAATGATTTATGTTGCAGTTTTAATGTGATATTCATTCACAGTACCGTTCAGCATTTTATTTTTTAGTGGCTTTTTCTTCCCCCCTACTTTTAGGTCAAAATTGCATACATCAACTTTTTGAATCATTGCTATGTGGACACAGAAGTGGAAATGAAAGAGATTTACACCAGTAATCATATGTGGAAGCTATTTGAGAACTTCCTGCTTGACATCTGTCGGGTAATGTGATTTCTGTATCTAGAAACTGAATTCAAATGAACCTCTTTAGTATAGAGCAGCAGGGATAAGATCTACCGGTGCATCAAGGCAATAAATGCCCTGAGTACTGTGTTCCGTCAAATTTATTTGTGCCTTCTTTTCCTTACGCCTGTGGATTTCATTAGTCATATTCCATGGAACACATTAATATTTTCCTTTCAAAAAGAAAAACAAAACAAAACACCCCTCAGAAAAGCCCCACACCCTGCTCCTTTGTCTAGTGCCTTTTTCTGCCCTGCCACCTGGCTCACTTTCTCTGGCCAGGGTAAGTGAGCTCCTTCCCAAGCAATAGTTGACGATTTTTGGCAAGTCAGGACACATTTTTTCTAAGCTTGGCATTTGTTTGGCCATATGGCTTTTTGCCCGGGATTCCAAGTATTTTCCCATATGAAAGCCTTACACCTCAGTCCTCCCTGCCCTACTACTTTCTTTCCTGTAAGGCACTCTGGGTTTTTCCCTCCTTCCTAAACACGCCACACGCCAGCCCGTTAGAACAGTAATGGTGTTGGGCATCTGCTTTTGTGGCTGCTGCAGACCCAGAGATCCGGGTGTCATAAATCTCACAGTGGCAGGGAAGTGCTGTGACTAGAACAGTGCGAAATCAAGAATTCCAGGCTCTAACACTTATTTATCTTTCCTGACTGAGCTGCTGCTGACCTAGGAATGAATTGTCTTGCAGGCATGTAACAACACCAGCGACAGAAAGCACGCCGACTCCATATTGGAGAAGTATGTCACCGAGATCGTGATGAGCATAGTCACCACTTTCTTCAGCTCCCCGTTCTCTGACCAGAGCACGACTTTGCAGGTAGGGAGGTGTAGAGAGGCAGAAAATGAAAATACGCTGCCAGTGCAATTATGTTCATTCCGCTTTGGATCTGTTTAGCAGTTAAATGGAACATGCGTGCGCTTGTACTGGGGGCACAGTTACCTACTCCTCGTGGTCAGCGTGTTTCCTTTGCTGTAGAAGTGGAAAGATCATAGATCAGAGCACAAGCGTTGTTCTAGAGAAGCTGAAGAGTCACATCGCTTGATTAGCAGATTCAACTCCACAGCCACTGAGACCACACAGGTCTGTTGGAGAGTTTCTACCTGTTGTTAGCAGGTTCCGGGGGAGGAACTCACCCTGCAAGTAGGGAAATGAAAGATTTGTCCCTGTGAGGTGTTGCAGTTGCATCGGAGGGTGCTGGTCATCCTCTTTGTGGCCATAGATCAGAGCACAGCTGAACTGGGATGATGTGGGCAGGTGTAGGAAAGCAAAGGAGCAGGTTTGCTCAGCGGTGGTTTGGCATGTAGGCTGTCTAACAGGGGCAGAGCAGTAGCAGCAGCACGGAGTTCTCCAGAGTGACGTGGAGAAGGAAGATGAAGGTTTGGTGGCCAGCTTTCTGGACAGGAGGAGAGTGTCACATTACAGAGGGTGCAAGGGTGACCGAAGAATGGTGTTGAAAGAAAACATGTTATTACAGGAAGTTTGTAATTTCCTTTAAAACCAAAAAACATCCAAAAGCTCTAGTGTGCTTCATTGAGCTGAATAACCTTTGTCCTCTTCAAAAGTTGGGGAAATGTGGAGGAGAAGCACGGACCGTTTGTGAAGTGACAGAAGGTAGAGGCTGGCACTGCAGAACAGCAGCGTCAGGCCATTGTCCTAATATTTGTGTTGCAGCACAAAGATAACATCATTCTTTTATGCACCCGTCACTTTTTGGGAGGAGTGTGGGTGGAGTGGTCAGGTGCCTGGCAGGGCTGTCAGAAGTTCGAGTGTGGAAGCTGTTGGAACTTGATGCAACCTCGTGCCAAAGGCGGTTGTTCGCAGTGCAGGCTCTGGGTCTGCAATGGAATGTAACTGGCGGCAGGTTAGGGGAGGCTCCTGCTTCCCACAGTGGCCGTGAAGAGCATCTGGCAATTTGATGGTCAGTCCCTCATTGAGGAATTTACGCCAACCCTTTGGATCGTGCTGGGCTGCCTGGGTGGCTGCAGAGCTCCCGGGAAGCGTGTGGAAAGCTGTGTGACTGTGCACCAGGTACCGGCTTCTTCCTGCTCGCTGTGAGCCGTGATGTTCCTGCGTTTGCCTCCTTGACTCCCTGTATCTCTGCCCTCCTTGAGTCAGGACCTGTACTCGGCCCACGTCTGTGTGACCGCTGGCCAGTCTACCAGCCCTTGAGCACTCACAGCTCTGCGTCCCCCAGCTGCAGACAGCCCTCCTTAGGCAGACAAGGGGAGAGTCGCACTGAAAGCAGCAGAGCTGTGCTTGAGGTCGGCTCAGATACTCTAGAACTACCAAACTGTGGCATTGCCCGCAAGAGCCCAGAGAGCTGTGACAGCCGTGTTTGGGCTGAGCAGCTTTGTTAGGTTTGTGTCTTAACTCGTGCAAGTCTGAGTAGTCCAGCAATTGATTTGCTTCTCGTGTGACTTCCAAGTGTCAGCTGCTCTCCAGGCATCAGCCTCCGTGTGAGTTTGTCAAAACTTCATCAAAAGAAATGAGAAATTGAGGTCAAGCTGGCCTTGTCCCTGGGGGCTCTGCCCTCCTCTCTTCCCTCTGTGCCGTATACCCTGCCTGTCACGCTTTTAATCATCGTCTCTGAGCGTACGGCATTTGAATACACTTCCTGGCCTTCGTTATTTTAGCCCTTGGTTAATTTTATGTCAGCAGCTTTTCTTCAGTTTCTCAATCTCTCCCTTTTCTAGCAGGATAAGGTAACAGTTCACCTCTCTTCTACCATCTCATCTGAGATCTGTTTTACCCTAGACTCGTCTTTCCCCTACACCCCTAAGTTAAAAGCTCTGTTTCTCTCCCTCTTTCTGCCTGTCAGGGCTCTTGCCCATGACCAGGGTCTCTCCTGTCTGCGGAGAACAGCCCGTTGGACCACCTGGCTGCTGTCCCTCTCCTCCAGGTGGGATTTTTCCCTCCTGTCTGATGCTGCAGGGCGGTCTGCAGCCACTGCTGCCCGCTCCAGTGCTGCTGGCTCTGCAGGCGAGGGACAGTTGCTACTCTCCTTTGGACTGAGTTGCTCCCTGTCCTTCCTGCTGCACCTTGTCATCTCGTTTCTTCCCATGTGAGCTGCCTCTTGTCTCATGCTCTTTCGTGTTATGGCTTGTTCAACTTAATCTGCACCTCCTTTGAGTCAGGAGCAGCCTTGCTTGTTCAAGGAACACTTGTGCATCTGTCGTGCAGTTCAAATAATACAAAATTAGGAGAACATAAATATGTCCTTCCAAGGAACAGCTGTCCAGAACTTCTCCGCTTTAACAAGTACTGTTTTACCTGTGTGCCTCCTAAGGGTGCTGCTGCCCAAGGCTTTCCTTCACAGGAGTAGTGGAACACGGAGTAAATTCCTTACTCGATTTATTGACCTAGTTTAAGCAAGTCAAGTGTTTTTTTTGAAGCTTTGTAAGACGAAAAAGTCTTTAAACGTGAACTGAACGGAAGACGCCGGTGGGTTAAATCCAAAAGTGCAGGTATTGTCAGTGCCCTTAGAGCACTGCTGCCTGCCACGGTTTTGGTGTTTGGCATATTCCTAGAAAGGTGATAGGTATTCGCCTCCTCATCTTTTTTGGTTCTTGAATTTTGATTCTCCTTTTCTGTGTTTCGTAATGGTGTTATTTGAATTGACCTAATAGATTTCATTACCTAATAGTTTTGACTTTTTCATCTAACTACGCTTTTTTCTTACAAGCAGGCGTTAATCTTGACCAGAGTGAAAGAGGTATTGTGTCACTGCTTCCTACGTCTCGTGGGCTTTGCACCGTGGTGTAGTTCATTTAGCTGGTAGAAACCTCCCATGGCTAGTAGACCCAGGGACACGGGGTATTCCCTCCCAGTCTAGGTTCATTTGAAATATTTAAAATACTCTTTCCTCTATAGGTAGAAAGAGTTGTTGTACTAAGTAATTGCTGTACAAACCCAACAGGGAGTTTTGGTTGCTGCTGTTGGGGTGTTCCAAAGATGAAAGAACGAAGCTGGTGTGTGCTGGAGTAGCTCACCTACCTATAGTGGAAGATCACCTTGTGAGACTGAGGGCTGAAACCCACGCCTCAGTTTTGGCTGATCCATGGTAGCTGTGGTGTTTACCACTAACTGCTACTGTGTTCCAACCCACACACAGAGCTGGTTTCAGCAGTACCTTAGATACTAGCTAATAGTACTCAAAACGATGAGTTTCCAACTCTTGGAGCTGTGCTGTCGTTTAGTCTAGAGCGAAGTCCCATTTACCTGCGGACTGTTGAGTCAGCTGCTGGTCAACGTTAACAGCAGGATCTCTGTGCCAGGTTTGCTGATGGCTCTGATTAAACAGAGGGAGATGGCTGCTTATTTCCTTTGCTTAGTCAAGCTTCAGTTACTGAGGCTTTACGCTTTAGAAGCTCTCTGTTTAATGCTTCCCTTCCAGCGGTGGTTCCCACCCTTCCCATTCAGCCCCTGATGGTGTGGTAGATACGCTGTCTACAACGCGGAGCTGCCGAGCAAGTGGATGCAGCCCAGTTAGAAATGACTGGTGTGCAGAGAGCAGTGGCTGGAGCTGGTAACTGGTGTTACCTCAAGGTGATGCTGGTACATCTCAAAATGGCGTCATGAGTTTGACTTTTCTTTAACCTTGTGTTCTAGACTCGCCAGCCCGTGTTCGTGCAGTTGCTGCAGGGCGTGTTCAGAGTGTACCATTGCAACTGGTTAATGCCCAGCCAGAAGGCCTCGGTGGAAAGCTGCATTCGGGTCCTCTCAGATGTAGGTAAGGAATGGACGTCATCAGAACGGACTGCTGCAGACACGGTCATCCAGTAGTTGCTGCTGACATGCCATCCTCCCAAAGCCCAAGTGCGCTGCACGTCCCGCAGGTGCCACTTGCCCATAACCGAGAGCTGAGGCACAGAGGAAAGCCACTTGTCGCGGTTGAGCACGAGGTGGTGTCACCGTAACCTGAAGCGCTTTCTCTGTTTAACCTCAAAACTCTCTGCAGCCCTGCTGATCTGCAGCTGGGAAATAGTTTTGTGCCACTCCTCTCGGTAATTTGCTCCACTTCTGGTAGCCAGACGAGTGATTTGTAGCGGATACGAGGTCAGATTCTGTTGGAGAGGTGTCCGTGTGTGTCAGCATGAGATGCTGGCAGCATGTGTGTGTGTGAGGACAGGTTCCTACTCCCACGCTCCAAAGCCAGTAACCAGCGCCGAGGTGTGAAAGCCTTTAAATACTTGTAGAGGTCTGAGCAGTGCGCTGTTGAGATCGCACACGGAATTGCAAGCAGAGGTTGTCTTGCTCTGGCGCTGGTTGTAACGCATGGGCTGGAGGAGTCAGTTCTTACTTTTGCTTGTTGCAGCAAAAAGCCGAGCAATTGCGATTCCTGTGGACTTGGACAGTCAGGTCAACAACCTCTTCCTGAAATCTCATAACATCGTGCAGAAGACGGCGATGAACTGGCGAATGACAGCGAGGAATGCTGCCCGCAGAGACTCAGTGCTCGCTGCCTCCAGGGATTACCGGAACATAATTGAGCGATTACAGGTGACTGCCCAGCAGCCCTTCCTCCTTTGCTCAGCACCTCCCTGCGTGCCTGCACAAGAGGAGGGATTTACCGAGCAGAAAGATGTTCGGGAATTAACTAGCGCAAGTGCCACAGGATGATCAAATTACCTGATTCTGAATATAATAGTACTGTAATAGTCCTGTGAAATCAAATGCCAACCATTGTACCAAGTCAGGTCACTGAACGTGCACGGCTAACGGGTGTAGGAGTGCTCATCCTAGGAGAGGTTAATCTAGGGGTACTTGAAGCATTCTTCTTCTGCCTTTATTTTGTGTTCTTTGACAAGGCAGGACTTTGTCATCAGCACAGCCTTCCGCACTCCTCCAGAGCTCTGCTCCTTGTGCACCAAAACTATCGGTACAATGAAATGTGCCACAGCGCTGCCTGGAAACTGCCGCAGAGCTTGAAATAGAGATGTGCCGGTTCCTCGTGAGCCAGCTGCAGCCACAGCTGTGCCAATGTGCCAGCCCCTCCAGCCATTTGGCTGAAGCTGCCTATCAAAACATAACACTTGATGTCCGAAACAGGAGCTGTCGTGTTACGGCTCTGTGCGGTGTCCAGTTCCATGGGCAGTTCAATAAGGCCGTTTTTATACCAGATGAAATTCAGAACACCACCTTTACCCTTCTGACAGTTCATTTGCTGCCCAAAAGCTTTTTCTGGCAAATGGTTCTGACTTTATGTAAACTGACATTATGCAACATCAGATCACTGCCCAGCCCCGTCTCACGGAAGCAGCTTCTCCCTCTTTATCCATTCCAATTTGTCCACTTCAATTTGATTAAACTTCTTCTCTGGTTTCTCAGGTATCCCGGTATTTTCTGCTTTAGTATCAGGATAAATGCAGCTTCTTTTTTAAGGTAGCTACAGCTTTCCAAACATTGAGGGAATAGTGGTTTTGCATCATTTTAACAGTAGTACTTTTTTGTCAGTTTGTGTAAGCATCAATGCCCTGATCATTAACACAGAGTTTCAGTGCAGCTACAAAACTGCTTTTTTTTTTTCTTCCATGTTAACAAAGAGGGGGAGGGTAGGGGAACTAAGTCGTTTGGAGGACTGCTGGAAAACAGAGCTTCCCTTTTAAAGACAACTATTAAACTGAAAGTCTTACCAGACCAGACTCTGAGGTCTTTAGTTTATCGAGGCAGGATGGACCTAACTGTTCTGTCCCTCTTTTGGAGTTTGTGAGTTAATTTGTGTATAAGTTCAGATGTATTCAGTGGTGGTTTTAATCTGGATGTGGTTATATTCTAGGACATAGTATCAGCTTTAGAGGACCGCCTGCGGCCCCTCGTCCAGGCAGAGCTGTCGGTACTGGTAGACGTGCTTCATAGGCCTGAACTGCTCTTCCCAGAGAACACGGATGCGAGGAGGAAATGTGAAAGCGGAGGTTTCATTTGCAAGTGAGTTGTCTTGAATGAAGTCTGGCTTGTCGGGAGAGGGTTTAGATTTTGCTTTTTCCCCAATTTTCCCATGCCCTCTGGCCCAGCTTGGGAAATGCTTCATATGCTTTGAAGTGCTTGTGAAGTGCAGTGTTTCATGGTATAGTCAATGCAATTCGTCCTTGGAGGGAGGGGGAAAAAAAAAGCTCTTAAGGGGTGAGGAAAGACTCGGCTAATGCTCAAAAATTTGCGCGTTTACTGCAGGATACAAGTGTGGTGAACAGTAGTAGAAATGTGTAAAGAAGCTTTGAGCTGATCCCTGTTGTTCTCTCCCTGCCTTCAACACTAGTCCTGTTTGCAAGATGCTTCATCATGGAGCACTTGGTGCTGGGCGAGTGTCAGAATCAGTTGTAGGTGCTGTAGGTGCTGCCTGTATTAGAGGGAAAGAAAAGGAAGGATTGCCGGGCGGTTTGGGGGGCGGTTGAGAGCAGAACCCAGCTTCTCAGACCCACCTGCTGGGAGGGTGGATTCTAGAGGGAGGTTATGGAGTTTAGGAGGTACCAGCACAACAAACAGCTCCTGGTAGGATGGGTTTCTAACAGCGCTATCCAGGACACTCAGTATGCTTCTTAACAGCCAAGCATCTGGAACAGTTTTCTTTCTTACTGTGAAGTGCTTGTTCTGGAGGACCAGCAGGGCCCAAATCCCCCTGCGCTTCCCCCGGTTCCTTTCTGCCTGCAGTCCGGGGGTTCTACCTGGCTGTCCTCCTCCCGGGGGATGCAGCTTCCCTCGCAGCTTCACCAGTGCCCGTGGTAGCTGGGTAAATGTTGCTCTTGAACGTCCCCAAGATGGTTGTGTAATGGGATGATAATAAAACTCATTTGCAGCTTAAACCAATTAAGTAAGATAGCCGCATATATCTTAGCCCGTTTTTAGAATGTTAGTACTAAACGGAGCCGCAATTGGTTGTTTTCAGGTTAATAAAGCACACTAAACAGCTGCTAGAGGAGAATGAGGAGAAACTGTGTATTAAAGTATTACAGACGCTCAGGGAAATGATGACCAAAGATAGAGGCTATGGAGAAAAGGTAACGTAACTTACAGTTCATCGTTCCGTGTTAAACGCTGTCTTTATTATTC
The DNA here is from genome assembly GCF_000710305.1 of Buceros rhinoceros silvestris. Lineage (NCBI taxonomy): Eukaryota > Metazoa > Chordata > Aves > Bucerotiformes > Bucerotidae > Buceros > Buceros rhinoceros. The sequence continues at coordinate 17,913 of NW_010414688.1, forward strand.
AGTAAAGGAAAATAAAATTGTCGCTCTCTCGAGCTGTGTTTTGTATGTGTAAGCACTTCTGTACTGCTTCAGGAACAAAATGGTTTTAGTCAACCAATAACTTCAGATACAATTTGAAAGGTAAGCTTGTTTCTGTTGCTTTTCCACTTTAGACTTGCAAGTTTAAGTCTAATTCCTGCAGTTGCTGGCACTGTAAAAATATTAAATTTCATTACCTTCTTATGAAAGATATAACCTCTTTATCTGCTTTCTGGGTCTAGGTGACTCTTCGTCAGGTCATGTAACCTTGCAACAAGATGGTATTTTATAGTTTTTTAATTTATATACATCTTAGTCATCATCTTGGTGTGAATTATAGATGGAAACTGTCTGTACACCCCCCATGTTTGTTTTTCCTTCCCTTTCCTACATACAGCTCCTCTGTCTTGCTGAGAACATTTCTCTGTAGGCACAGCCCTATTCTCCGCTGGCATCAGAGGAGCGTGTGTATGCCCCTGTGTTTGTGTATCTAAAGACTCCAACAGCCAATCTCAAAATCCTAATCGAAGGTATCCCCAGCCAGGTTATTACCTCGCCTAACGGTAGCTGTCCAGAGCGACGTGCCCTCCCTCTGAGTGTGCCCACCAGCAACTGAGAACTGGCTGTTGGGACTGGGGGAGGCAGTGGTGTGGAGCTGCTGCAACTGGGAGTCTGTGCCCAGGAGCAAATGGTGTCTCACGTCCAGTTCTCACTTGCAGTAGGGTTAGAGTAGTGCTGGATTCACAGCACAAAAAGGGAAAAACTCTAGAGGTCAGACAGTTCCATGACAGCGCTAAATTAGAGCGGTAGCCATAGCTGCAGCTGCGAGGGAGGGATGCTGCAGCAGCAGAGGAACTCATAGCATCGCCTGACCGGCCAGCCACGGTGTCACACACCAGCTCTGCTTTGGCCAGCCAAGCTGGGAGCGAGGAGGACGAGGGAGCAGAACAGAGTGCTCTGTGCCAGCCCAGCCAGAGGCAAGAGGGGGAGTGAAAGGAGTGGGGAGGCTGCGCACGTGTGGGTGTGCACGTGTGGGCTGTCACCCAAGCATGCCCAGCTGAGCACACCGCAGCGCCAGGAGGGAGCGGGAGGCTCCTAGGAAAATGCCCGAAGGGTAGGGATGGCCGCTGCTGTGCTCCCTGCCCTGTCAGGAACGCTCTT
>NW_010414688.1:19233-25708 GCF_000710305.1 Buceros rhinoceros silvestris
TGCCAGAGGTGCAGCCCACCTCCCGGCTCCTGCTGCCGCTTCGCTCTAGCCCTGCAGCCCTCCCTGGGGGGTCATCTTCCCTTTGCAGTGGCAGTCGTTTGGAACAAGCATTGACTGTGGGGGAATACCCTCATCAGCTGCAAGAAAGGAGGATGCAGATGTGGGATGAGAAGGGGAGCAGGGGAGGTAGGAAAGGGCAGCGACTGTAGGTTTCAACTTCGCTTTCAGCACATTGTCCTTTTCTGCCAAAGCAGCAGGATCATGTGCTGCGTCGTAGCAGCACCAGATGAGGCCCTGTGGAGACCTTTGTCCTCTCCTCAAGGTCCTTTACTAAGGCATCTGTGACACAGGGCAAGTCTGATCTGGAAGGAGATGGGTTGTTGCCTGCAGAAGTTAGTCTGCTCCTGCAAGAGGAAGTTAGTTGGGCTGGGTGATATTCTTGAACCAGCGTGGAGTGCTGATAGGTCTTGCCCAACACTGGGGATGTAAAAGATTAAGTGTAACCATAGATTTCATTTTATACTTCTTTAGCATTTCAGTGTATGCTCTCCTGTTGCAAACAGCCACGAGAGCCACTCCAAGGTCACCTTAAGTAATAGAAAGGGTGGATGATACATACTACACACCAACGAAACCCAAATCAGAGCTCTGAGGGGTTTTTCTTTTAAGTGCAAGGAGGCACTCGGATTGTTCTGAATGGAAATTCATTTGTAGGAGTTCCTGAGACTTTATTTGGCCAACTTGGGTGAAGCAGTATTTCTAGAAGATACAGTTAATGTGACTTGCGCTGCTCAAACCATGGAGAAGCCCACAAGATTCTAAAAATCTTTGGAGTGTAGAAGATAATATTAGTTTGTGAAGCAGTAGATGAGTTGCATAACTCAGATAAGAATATGTCTGCCTGTGAAGTGGATTTCCGAATAGGAAGACGCAGCTGACTGCTTTCAGCTAGACTGCTAGTAGTAGTAGAACAGCTTCTGCTGTCTGCCGGTGACAAGTGCCATCGTATTTATTCTCCCTTGTGACTCATGGAACTCTAATTAGTCACCACTCAAAAGGCAATACCTTTTGTTTTTAAAATCATCCTGGAATGTCTGAAAAAAAGAAAGAGAACCCCCTTATGCACCTAATCTGAGTACACCAGTCCCTACACCACCGAGGCGGTGACCAGCGTGCTGATCGCACGGGCAGCGTTGCCAGAGGGTCAGGTGCTCACAGAAGTGACAGCAGTCACTCAAAGGGGTGCTCAGCAGCAGAGCACCCCAGAAGCTTTGGCGTAGTGTGTGATTTTGCTGTGATGCCATGTGGTGCTCGCTGGAACAATCTGACTGATAATAAGATGCTCCTCCTCTTGCGCTTCATCTGCCAGCACGAATCCTAAAACCGACACACCCCCGTGGTGTGCTTGTCCCCTCCTAGGTGGAGGTGTAAGGAGAAGGCAGTGGTGTCCGCTGCTGAGGCCCTCGTTACCCAGCCAGGGCTCCTCTGCAGCATGCAAAACCCGCGGGGAGAGCACAGATGCACGGAAGCTTGGGGGAAGGCTCGAAGTTTTGCATATTGCTCAAGACTCCTGGTCTTGGCACGGGCTCAGGCTCGCTCAGCGATGGGTAGCATACTGTGGTGTGTTTAATAGGCTGAAAACTGCGCTCCTTCGACAGTGTAGGCTAGACCCCAGGTTTTTACTTTGCTGAAACATGTCATTCAAAGGCATCTCCTGGGTGCCTACCAGATGATCAGCCTCAGTCCTGCAGGACTTATATTTTAAAACTCCATCTCTCTTCCCAAACGGGAAATCCAGGCTCTGCACTCCTGCCGCCGCTCACAGCTCGCGCTGTGATGACTCTTACACCCAAGGGTGAAGTTCTTGGAGCTGGGTTAGCTGGCCCGTGTGGTTCATCACTTGGCACAGGAACAAAGGCAGCGCATATCCTGCCTCCGAAGCTCGCTGGCACAGCAGAGATGGTTCTGCACCCGCTGCGTCCTGGCGCTTGCAGATGTTACTCGTGCCTGTAAAAGACTCACAGTGTGGGATTACAGCATTAAAGTGTTAAATGATTTACAAGATCCTAATATGAAATTTATTTGTAATTTCTCTTACTAATGCTCATTTTCAATTCTTCCCCTTCTTTCTCTTCTGGCAGATTACCATTGAATTGGATAATGCTGAGGTTTTAATTTTATTTATTTTCTACCGTGTTGGTCTATGGTGTTTGTTTCACGAGTAGCCCTGTGATCTGTCCTGTTGTCTCTCAGCGTTGAGCTTTCCAATTTGTTATGCCTGTGTCAGTGCATTAGTTGAGTTTTCGGTCTGCCGTGTGTCTGCGCTGGGAATAGTGACCATCACTAATTCCCTGTGTCCCTGCTTGGAACATGAGTCCAGATGCAGTGATAATTTCTGGCAGTCTGCAGTCATCTGGAGCTGTAGTAGGTACGATGAGGTTGAGGACCACATCTGAGGGCTTTTGGAGCATCTGCTGCCTCAAGCAGCATGAAAACATCAGCATTTAGCCCTCGGTTGCCATTGTGCCGTCACAGGGGAACAGGCTCTTGCAGCAAAACTCAATGCTGAGGTGTCGTGGTGTTCATGCAGAATTTGGCAGAACTTGCAAAAGGCAGCTGGAGCAAACCCTGAGTGAGCTGTCTCCACTTGCTGACGAGCAAGAGCCATTACTCACGTCCCAGGACATGGCACAGCTGGATCCTGGGCCAGAAACGCTGCTGGCGGCTTTACCGAAAAAGGTGACAGTCATGCGACTCATCACGGTGTCTCACTGTCCTTCCTGTGGCTTCTTAGTCAAGGTTCGGTGTGTCAAGCCACGCAGAACATCCAGCTGTGTTGTGAAAGCGGTGTGGTGTAACCTCATGAAAATTACTGATTTCTGCAGCTTTTTCCCCCGGAAAAAGCGTCCTGCCATCAAACCCGTGCCTTCCGCTGGCAGCGCGGCAGCCCGGACTGTGTTTGTGCTCTAGGGAGCTGTTTTACGGGTGGAAAAGCCATATTTGAGTGAGAACTTTCAGGCTAACTGAAATGCAGCTTTCTAAGGACTTTGAAAAGCGGTGTGTCTGGTTCGGGCACCAGCGCGCAGGGTGGAGGGAGCGAGCTGAGCTGTCTCTGCTGCTGCAACTTCCTCATCCAGCTCAAAAAAACCCCACGTGTGGGCGCTAAATTTGAGATTTTTTTGCATAAATGTATAATACTGAGAAAGTGATTGACTGGCACCTTATTTTACTGAAATACCAGGAGAAAAAGAAATATTTTCCTCTGTGCTTTGTTTCCTGCGTTCTCTCCCGAGCCAACCTTTTATTTGGAACAAAATTTAAGCACTTCAAATGCTTTAAATGTGACTGCTCTTTATTCAGTAGAGTAGGTAGTGAAATATGCCGTAAATGGTTTTCTGTAGAACTTGTTAATACTGATGTCGATCAGCTGAATCCGCTGGGTGAACGGCATTCTGAAGCCTGGGTCGTGTTTGGGGACCTTACCTCACGGAATGGGTTGGAAATTCCAACTCTTTGTCACAGAGGCAGACCCAGCAGTGTGAACGCTGCGCAGGCTGGGTTGGAGGAGCTTTGAGTTCAGCGGGGCTTTTAGGGAAGGGGAGGGGAGGAGCAGAATTCCTTGCAAGAACGGAGTTGTGGCTCTTTTGGCTTATTTTTAGCCTCACCTCTGGTTGGGATGCTCAGGTCAGCGCTGTCACCAGCGTGCTGCGCTGGGGTCCCCTCTGCAGGCTGGAGGAGGAGGTCCAGCCGTGGTCTGAGGTACCTCTCCTAGGGAAAATTCCCCAAGTCCCCCATCACCAGTTTCAGCCTCACAAAAAGCTCTTTGTAAGAAAATCCTTGTGGGCTGCTTGGAGCGTTCACCCTTCTGCATGTTGGTGGAAATCTTCTCTCTTCTTCTGCCCTTCCCATTGTTTTCTCTTTCTCTTTTTTTATAAACAAAGATATTTTCCCCCCCCCCGTTACCGGGGGAATATGCACCAGCAACTTGCTCTGGTTTTGAAAAGTGACTCTGTGGCGTGGAATCATTTCCATCCAGCTCTAGACCCCTCAGATTATACGTGCTACAGCTTCCCAGAATAGCACCTACGTATAATTTTATCTTGGAGAAACTTCAGACACAAACGTGAATTGTTTAATTGCAAATTAAGTCATAATATGAAGCTCTTTCCCCTTCATTTTCTGGCTGTAATGTGCTGTCTTTCCTGCAATAAATCAGCCAGAGCCTGCAGAGCAATTTAGGATTCGGTCTGGAGGCTGCAGAGGAGGAACTTTATTGCTCCTCGGTGGAGCAGCTGCGTGGAGGCAGCAGGTGTGTTTGTAACCACAGCAGCCGGTGCTACTGCTCGACAGGGCTTTGGACAGGACTGGAACCACTGACCAGTCTCCAAGGAAATCCTGGGGGATTTTCACCCTGGAAACTGTCAATATTCAGGGCAAAGAATACAGAAATCTCCATTGTTACTAGAATTATTAACTTCCTTTTCTGTCAAACTGCGCACAACTGAATTTTTCTGATCAGCTGAAACGCTCCTTATCCCCTCGTTGAAGCTGTTAAGGGAACTGTCCTGTGGCCGATTCCGTGGTGTGGCAGGGATTGGGGATGTGGGGTGATGGATGCACCTCAGTTGCTCGCTGCAGGGTGATTACAGTGAGGAGTGGGTGCGGATAATGAGAGAGCCTAAATGCCAGGTGGTCTGTGCGTCTGGTGCTGGAAGTCAGGGTAGAAAATGAGCGTTCCAATCCCCCTTAGCGTTTGTGCGAGTGAAGGAAGGGGAGTGAGCCTTTTAACCGGGTGAGCAGTGCTGGAATTCACCTCGATAGAAGGAAATCCCCCGCAGAACAGGAAAGATGGTGAGGGCAAGGTCGGCTGCACCCTCTGCAGAGCCTGGCGGATCCCTGGGGGTTGCTGTCCCTGCAGTGCTGGAGCAGCACCGTGGAAGCGGTGGGGGTGGCAGGGTTTGACGCTGCTGGCCTGGTTCACACGTGTTCTGTGGAGGAGTTACCCGGAATTCTCTTTTAACTGGAAACAAGGGACAGGAAGGAACTGGAGTTCTCCAAGGAGAAGTGGTGTTGGGGTTGTTTTCAACATCGGTTGCTGCAGTCTGAGGACCACGATTGGGTCTGGCAGAAATACGGTGATAGCATCTTTAAGCTCTTGTACATGTTCTGTTTTTTTTTTTGAACTCTGCAGCATCCACTGTTGTGGCAGGATTCGCGTAAAAGGTTTTTCTTCTGGGGACAGGCATTAGGGTGCGCTGAGAGTCACCGTGCAGTATTTCCAAAACATTCCGGTTCCTGAACACTTGAAGTGCACAGAGCCCTGGGATGGGGCTGCCTAAGACCAGTGTGAGGATAGAGCAGAAGAAGTATTTTGAGGGATGGATGAAAAGCACAATTTGTTCTGATTGAAAACCAAAACCATCGGTAACTGTTAAACTGGTTTAGACCTTATTTGCACCCTAGTTGCAACATGGTTGGGTTGGTTTTGTCCTGATCCGGGGTAGCTGCGTGCTCACAGCCTGTCTTTTAGTTTGTGGTGGAGCTCCTGGTTCTGTGGCGCCACGGGCTCACCCGCAGCATTGGGTGGGAGTTAGGAGCTGAAGGACTTGAGCTGAGGAGCTCAGCAGAATAGTGTGATCTCAACATTGACTCCCTGCAGGTGTCTCAAGCTGGTGAAGAAAGCAGAAGCCCTGAGGCAGGGCACTGGTGCCTAGTCTGTGAAAGCCCTTGGGCTGTGTCTCTTGACCCAGTCCTTACTGGGCTGGAACTGCTGTAACCCTCTTCTTGACGGAGCTGTTGGCTATGCTGGTCTCTTGGAGAAGAGCTTCAGGACCAAGGGAAATTTTTCTTGAGCGCCAAGAATCTTCACACAACAGTGAGAACTAAACCCTGGTTTAATTAAACACAGCAGCTTAATTGACTTTTAATTCAACCCGCAGCCCACTAGAAAGTCCGGGCATGATACAAACGCGGATTTTATGGTGCTTCACAACTCAAGTGAAGATGGTGAGCTCCACCAGGGGTTCCCTGTGGTCCAGGACAGCTCAGGCAGCACAGCTCCCTCCGCGTTGAGGGGATGCCACGTTAGCGATGCCATGTTCCCCTCCACTCTCCTCAGTCTGCAGACGTGTTTAGGGACACGGTGGCCCAGTTTCCACCTGCAGCGCGAGTCTTGGGCACTAAAGCGCGTATGTCCTAGAGAAGCACGTTAATATTTTATGGACCAAACAGGCAAGAAGTGTTGGTGCTGACCTGCAGGTGGCATGCTCAGGATGCCGAATGTGCCTGCGAGATGTCCTACTTTTTTTTATCTCCTTTTCCCCCCCTCCCAGCCACATCGCAGTGAGCTGCTCCGCTGGGCACCTGCCAACATTCAAGCAGCAGTTACATAAGAGTGGCTTTTTTTTTTCCTGGAATTTAGGCCCGCTGCTGATGTGTGACCTTCAGCGGTAATTGCCAATAAAAGCGGTGGAGG
>NW_010414689.1:0-2441 GCF_000710305.1 Buceros rhinoceros silvestris
GCCGCAAGGGACATGTGAGCAACAATCAAAGGTGGATACTGGCTTCCAGCTGTTGCTTCAATCCCTGGACCTGCTGGAAGACTTTTCTGTGCAGGTTTACCACCACCCGCCCAAGGCCCTGACTGCATGGTACCAGCTGCAATGTGTCTTTGCCCTTCTCTCCTCCAAGCACTTCTTCCAATCCTTGGAACTGGAGGCAGTCCCAAAGGAGTTGAGGGGACTTGCGGCAGCCATGGTACCTGTGTAAAGGAAACACAAGTTCTGATTTTCAATTTTCTTCACTTTCCCTCTGTTCTGTTGTCTGTTTCTCCATGGGGAATGCCTTGCACCTGGTTCAACAGTCTTCTTCTGACATAGTCAAGGAGTACTCTTCTGCACTGCGGTTAAAAGTATATTCTTGCAGCATTTGGCTGCATTCTTGTCTTCATTAAAGAAATCTATCCATCCAAATCTCTCTATCTTTATCTGCTGGAAGGCCCTGTAGAAATTCTTTCCCGTCCATCACTAACCAATGCTGAGCTGTGAAAACAGAAACAAGGTCCAGATTGAATCAGGAAAGGAGGCAGCGTCCTCAGCACCTTCTTTCTTGGAACAGGGTCTGTGATGCCTGTGCCTTTTCGTAGACCACCAGTATATGGGGGCTGAGTCGGGGAGACATGGAGGACATGGCTTGGTATTTAATGTTTTGTTTGTGGAAGGGTTTGAGGTGGCAGTGCCATGGAGAGAAATCTTGTGTGCAGGGTGGTTTGAGGCTAATAAAAACTCTTTTATGTTTGAAGGAAGTCTTGCCAACACAAATAGGGCTGCTGCATTATAGCCATACTCTGGATTTCTTTTGCATGCATATTTGCTTAGACAAACATCTTCTGTCAACCTAAAAGCTCCCTTCACCCTCCTGACTCAGAAATTTGGCCCAAACCTACATGATTAGAGAGCTACCTGTCTGGTGGAGTCCCAGCCTAGTTGGGGAACGTGTTTTGTCCATCATTTGCAAAGAGGACGTAGTTGGGATGTCAGGGGAATGCCCCAAGCAGGGTCATCATTTCCCTCAGGAACATTCAGCTCCTGTCTGGTCTCAGGAAATGCAGTGCAGAGCATTGAATCCTTCCCTTGGAACGCATCTCTGGGGACATTCTGGCATGTGCTGGGCTCCAGGCTGTCCTTACTGGGACTGCCATCCTTCACTTACTTCTGGGGATAGTTACACGTTGTATGGAAAGCCGGATGAGTTTTTGAACCTGTATGTGCAGTCCTGTCACTATGTGGGGCCAAAGATGAAGTTGAGGAACAGACATGGGGAATGGAAGGAGGAAGAGGTTTGAAGCCAGAAGATGTTCTTGTTGGGGAGTGGTTTCTGGAAGGGAACACCAGCGGCTAGTTAATACTTGTGGGAAAGCAATGTCATTCCTTCCGAAACATTCTTATTTCATCGATGGGGCAACTCCAGGCAATGCTGAAAGAGATGAGAGGAGAAAGAGACGGGTTGGTTAGTTCTAAGGGCAATGTGAGACACCAAAGAAAGTTCAAAAAACCAACAGCAAAGTCTCCTTGATGAAAAAATGATGCCTAAAAAAGCGTAAAAGGCCTTGGAGGCAGCAAGAGCAAAGAATTTGGCCAGTCCCCACTTTGAATAAGGCTTTAATCCCGAGTTTGTAATGAGAAGAACTGGATCCATAACAACAAAGGCTAAAAGCATGTCTCAGGAGGGAAAGATGCTGACATCATCATGCTGAAAGATGCTGAAAATAGGCACCACCCAACCCGCTGGCTGAAATATTTGCCTGATTTTTGGTGCACATTTCCCTGGCAACAATTTGGCCTCTAATGGTGTCACTTGAAAGGAGCCTGTGTGCCTGATTGGGCACGTCATGGACAGGGAAATGAAAAGGCAGCGTTGCAGGGAACACAAACACCAAACATCCACCCAATTTAATTAATTGTGATGCTTTGCATGTGAGATGAGCTTGTTGGTAAACACCTGAGATGCGCAAAGGTGTCTCTGGGCCTGGGGGGCTCTGGAGCAGTATAAAAGCCAGTGCAAGAGCCGGCTCCTCATCCACTGCTCTTGCCTTCTCCTCCTTGGGAACAAGGTGAGCTGCAAGGGCCTTTGCCTTTCTATTGTCTTTCTCCTTTTATGGTTTCTCTTCCATCCTCAACCTGTGTTTGCCTCGTCGTAGCTTATGCTCAGAGCCTTGCTCCTTCATCCTGCTCCCAGCATTTCTGTTCTGCTTGTTCTACACCACCATGGCAGGTCGGAGAAGGTCTTGGGCTTTCTTTACAGGGAAAGCGTGTGGCTGGAGCTCCATATCCTGACTTCTTAGCTACAGGTCCTGTTTCTGCTCCCCAGCCTCTGCCTCTCCTCTTGCCCAGCCTGTACTTTCTTTACTCTCTCCAGGTACAGGTTGTGATTCAGCCCTCTCCCGTGGTGGTGACCTTGCCCG
>NW_010414690.1:0-11395 GCF_000710305.1 Buceros rhinoceros silvestris
GGCAACCACATCACCATCATCACTGATGCTGTGGGGAGGCACTGAATTCAGGAGCCAGATTCTGGAACTGAATTCTGGAATGTACAGATTAGGATCAAAGGCAGAATCGACAGAATCCTCCTCAGACACTGGCCATTGAAGAAGAGAGCTTGAGCCCTGTGATCTCTCAGCTTTATACCAAATATGGCATACATGGGACCTTGTTGGTCAGTTTAAAGTCACCTGTCCTGTCTGCTCCTTCTCAGAGGTGCAGCCTCTCACTTACTGCACCCCCACCGTGGTGCAGAGGATTTAGCAGTGACCTTGGTCTTCACAGGAGCAAGTATAGGCGAGAGCCTTTCTGCACACCAATCCTTGGTTGTAACTGTAAACATCAAGCATTTTTTGCAGACTGCAAAAAATGCTGTTAACTTCAGAAAGTGCAGTTACTTAGAAGAGGCTTAGCTGAAAAGTGAAATCACTGAACAGAATTCTACTCTAACTCAAACCAGGACTCCAGAACCTGGTGTAGAACATTGTAGCCATTTGTGCTATATTCTTTTATGGTGAGCCTGCCAGCTGGGAGCCGGGACGAATCACTCATATGCCAATGTGGTGTGTAGTGAGACCCGTTTATTGTTTACAATACATCCCAATTTATAGACTCTTGTTCACCCGACTAGCTACATGGTGATTGGATAGTGTCTCTGTTACACCGACAGCACACATGTCTTAAAGCACTATAATTGGATAAAAGGGGTTAGCCCCCACGTGGTTAGTGTTTTGGTTAGAGTTAATCAAACAAGGCTAGTTAGAGATATAATTCCCCACATGATAGTGTTGCAGCTGGGTTTGGCTGCTGCATTCCCAGAGAAGGTTTCATCTGTTTCTCATAGCTCTAATTTCTGCTAGAAAGATACACCAACAAACATGAAAGAGAAATTTCTTCCATTTCAGCTCCTAAAAATCACAACATACATGTTTCTGGGTCCTCATAATATGTAAAGTTTTTCCTGCCATGGAGGTGGATAAGCAAATGCTTAAGCTTCAGTCCTTCCACAAAGTCCTATTAACAATATCAGAAGGTCTTCTTCACCTTTCTCATCCTCTATATTCTCTAAAGTGAAGGTAGAAAAGACTGATTAGTAAGTTATTCTAATAATAATTATGCCATTTTCAGCTTTGAATCTATAGGGGTGAAACTATATGGACCTCTCCTTTTAATAAATATTGCAATTATACAGAAAAACTCCTGCTAAGTTCTTAAGTATTTTTAATAAATACAGGATTTAAACTTTTCATTTCTCTATACATGTGATGGTATGAAAATGACCCTGATTACGTTGTAGAAAGTTTTGTAACATAAGCAAGAATTATAGTGGAACATACTCGGGAATGATTTTATCATATTTGTTTCGGATATGTTGTTAGCAATTTCAAATACAAGTGAACAGCTCTGAATGTATTTAGAATCTACAGATTTTATAATTTATATGAATCAGTTCTCTAGTTCTTTGAACTGGTGAAGAATGAGCATTAAATGCTGTTGTTTTTCTTGTGTCCATTTTAAACCCTTTTTAAACTTATGTAGATGATTAGATAAAAGGTGTCATTGCCTTACACCTTCAGTGCTTGTCTATTTTTTGTTCCCATCAAAGCCAGCCATCAAACATGCCATGACATTGACTGGAGTAAAACCAGGCAAGTGCAGACCCCGGTGTAGTAGACAGGCAGTTATCACTGGAAATTTTGTTGGCAGTAAATCAGGAACCCCACCTGGTAGCAAAGAACAAGTGATAGGCATTCTCTTGCCATTAACTGGAAGGCCTTGTAAACATTTTGCCTTTCCATTGGAAATCACTGCATTAAAAGTTCTTCCAGGAAGATGACCAGAAAAATTTATTCTATTAGCATTGACTGTAATTAATTCAAGGAGAGTTAAATTGATGGGGACATTCTTAATTACTTCTGAATCATGACTTATTCAAAATAATCTCAATTTTAGATAGGGATTGTATACTTAAAAGGTAATTTAAGCATGCTATCTTAATTCCATTTACCTGAAATGTTGAAAGAGAACTTGTGTCCTGTTTCAAGTCTTCATACAAGCATCTAAGCTCAGAGTAGTGAGAGGCTTATTTTGCTACAGAGTTCACAGGAGAAACCTTCCTCTCACAGGAGAAACCTTCCTCTCACAGGAGAAACCTTCATCTGTGTGGTTTGAGAAAGACTGGTTTTGTTATGAGCACATAGTGGAATGTGACACAAAAATAAATAGTTAACAAGTAGGAATATGAAATCAGCGCCCCCCCAAATCAAAAAACCTCTAGGCTTAATTGCAAATAAATAATTATTAAGCACTTTAAAGTTAAATACTTGCTATCATTAACTCTCCCTTTGAGAGCTTCTACATTTATCTATGCTGTGTACAATTCCCTTTAAAATATATAACTAATTGTGTACAAATGCAAAATATTGAAACATTTTTAACTGGAAAACAATAGTAGTTTCCAATTTAGCCTAGGGGCAGATAAGTCTGTCTCCAAATTAAAAGAAAATCTGATTACAGCAGTATTTTTTTTTCCTCTTTAGATGAGTTTTAGGTAGAAGCAAGGAAAAAAGTGCAGGCATTGGTAGAAATGCTTAGCATGATCACGGCATTGTAACAGTAGGTGAGTGAAACAACAGAAAGATGCAGTAGGGCAAGAAAGGAAATTTAAAACAGGACATATTTATTCTTTTATAAGTTTACGAAGACAAAATAATCATGATAAATGGTGTAGTTGAGTCTTACATGCACATTCAAATTCAGAAGAAACAGGTTATTTTGAAATAAGATCACAGGGCCTAAAATATTCTCTCTAACTGGCATCTTTCCTTATCAATTCACTAGTTAGATTCTTCTAGAAAGTGAAAAAAGTGTCTCTATCCGAGGATTAATTTAATCTTTTAAAAGTTTTTTCTTTTTTATTTCTTTCTAAATTTAAGATAGAAATTTAAAGCAATACATTTTATAAGCAAATTTTCTTCACTATACAGTTCCGCATTTCTTTCCTATGATGTGAATATGAATAATTAATTAAAGAAGAGAGGAAAGCATCTGTATGATAGCTGGTACACATTGAAAAAAGCTGTTTAGTAATAATCACATTCTTTTATGTTCTTGGAAGCATAAATCTTCTCAGAACAAATTCCTCTGTGTAGCTCTCTATACAAATTTGGTCAGCATTTTTGACTTACTTGTTTTTTCTTTGCTTTTAAAGGATATTTGTCAAAATCAATTTTGTTTCCATAAAATATGTCTACCTGAACCAAGTCAAGAAAAATAAAAAGCTCTGAAAACCTTTAAACTTCCCGTAACTGTTTGCTGAGTAAAGATTATGCATATATTTAACTGTAGACAAGTGAATCTTAAAGTATATACATACTGCGGTCTTGAGGAAGTTAGTACATATGCACACATACACACGCACACACATCTATTCTATATGTGTAACAGAACACAAACCAAGATAATCAACACCTAAAGGATATTTCACTTCCAATTCATCCTTTGGCATTCAGTGAAAGAGAACCATGAATAAGAGAATGTGAATAGGGAATATCTGTTTTCTTTTTTCTTAGTAAAAATATTGTAGCTGACAAAATGGCACTACAGAGTGGCTGGGTCAAAGCCAACAAAATGTGGTGGTGGCCTCATAACTCATATTTGCCCTAGAACATCACGCATGACAGGGCACTACACTGATTTGGAAAGCGACTACGGTATCAAACCAAGGAGAAGACTACTATAAAAATAATATAAAGATTTCCCCTAAAATAATGTTATACAAAAAAATCTTTTTTATTACTTATCTGTAATCAATACATAATCCATTTCCCAAATGGATTTTGGTTTTCTTCTCTTGAGCTCTGTTATTATTGTCTTTACATTTTCATACTTCATCATTTTTATCATTGCCACTTTTTTTTCACCATCTTCAAATTCTTCCTCATTTCTAAATCTTCCTTTTCTCAACTTCTCTGCTCAAACAAACCAATTCCAGTCCTACAGGACCCAATTACAATATTCCTCACTCCATTTAGCCACGCTTCCTAGATTAATCCTGTTCCATACTGTATTAATCCCACAATAAACCAGTGTTACATGAGGTTTGTTTGTGTTTCCTTGTGTTTGGTGTTCTCCAAAAGCCATGCTAAGTTTTTCAGTAGCCTTAGAATAGAGCCAGCTCACTACTATTTCAAATGCCTGCAGTGGTGGCAGCTTTCCTCCAGGTGAGAACTCAAGACCAGCATTCATTTTTTGAGAGGTTCTCTTTTCCCCATGTTAAATGTCCTGATCTCCTATCCAAAGCAAAATTCATCCAATTCTTTGTTAAGCAGCTAGACATTCATTCGTGGTTTTGATATCTAACAGTTATCATAGCTTTTCAGACAGCTTTTCCTTTAGTTTTATTTTACATTTCAAGATCTTATATAGTTTCAATTTTATAGTAAGTATAATCACTGCCAGCATTACTCTAGTATGCGTTTTTTCATTCCCTGAAATTTTTACGGTGATGAGTTTGCAGCTACTTCTTCAACAGTGTAACTGGATGGTGCATCATCCTAAAATGGTGTCTCATTTGCATTGCTTGTTTAGCTTAGCAGATAATTGTGATCTTTATGTAATCCAGTTGCATACTACTGGAATGCAGGGAGCATGCAAAAGGAGTGAGAAGGTAGATGACAGCAAAGTAAATTCTTCACTGGGGACAGAAAACATGATGATGCCTAGTATGCGTGCTGTGTGTGAGTCTTCTTGCTGGAGAATGCTTTGTGCTGGTACTTTTTCTTGGACCCTCAGTTTAGAAATTTCCCTTACTAACTCATTTTCCAACTCTTCTTTCAGCGAGCATAGAATCTATAACACGCTATAACTCTTGAAAATATCCCTTTTTGAGTGCTCTGAATTGTTTATGTGTTGAATTAGTATGTAAAAACTACTTTTTACCCAGCTTTGCTATGCATATTTATCTTACATTATTGTTTTGTTAACTGTTGAGAAGAGCAAAACCATGAACAGAAGTGAAACCAAAATTACTAATTGCATATGTTTTAGAAGCAGCTTTTCATCATCTGTCATAATTTTATAGCATATTAAAGATTTTTTTTTCTGGATATGGTAGTAAATTTCATCATTAGAGAATATAAGAAGCTCATTAATTACCTTGAACTGCCAAGTTACATTCTCACTAAATTACATGTCAGTTTCTTATTTTATGTGTAAGACTTCCCTTTTCAAGATAAAATTTAATCTTTTTAAACATGCTTTTTTTCTCTTTAAAGATTTAATAAAGCACTATGATCAACTTTATAATTAAACTTTTTGACATGAAAAAGCTTATCTGCTTTCCTGAAGAGACTAAGTGTAGAGCATCCAGTTATGCAAGAAGTTTTTCTCATCAAATCCAGGAATCTGAATTTAAGATAGATTATGAATACTGAAATAGTATTTTAGAATAATTAACAACTTAAATGCTTTTATAAAGATTTGAAATAATGATGGACAAGAGAATTTAGTATTTCATTTTCCCTTAATCACAAAGCTGAGCTATCTCCCACTAGATAATAATGAGTGTTACTACCATTAGAATTTGCTATCTTTGAGCAGGCAAATAGAAATAACAGCAGTGTAAACAAAGGAACATCAAGAAAAGTGTTTCTAGTTTTGAATTAACCCTTGTACCTGTTCTAAATTTATATGTATTTCCTGCCATTTGACTGAATAATAGTAATCCTGTAAGCTAAGCAAATTAAACACCATTCTCACAGCTGGGTTAGTAGAACTTTAACTCCAGACATTCTTCTACACTTGCAGCTGATTATGAGTTACCAGGTCACGTTTCAGAGATCAGTGGTTTGCAGCCTCATGTCGTTGGATCTCTCTGGACCACACTTCAACATTTCCCAATCAGGTTACTATACAATGTAGCAGTGCCTTTGGATTGCTCTAATTTCTGCTTTTGGAAATGGACTTCTTTGCTGGTTTTCAGACCACAAAATGTTACTGAAACCCATTCTTGCATTACTCTTGTATGATGAATCTGGAATGGAATAACTTTATTCAAGTTTATGCCAAAGTAGCTTTCAGCTGCAAGACTTTGAAAAAGTTCTGTTCTCTGATACTCTGTCTAAAGAAAAGGTGTGGGAGAAAATAAATCTGGCTTTCTTGTTTCCTTCAGAATGATTTTTATAAAACTTGTAGGCAACTGTGCATAATACAGATATAAATTTTAAAGCAGTTTCTCTATTTTTATTTCATGCTTTAAATGTTATTTTATGTAGCTATAACATAGACTTTGTAATGAGTGTTCAAATACCATTCTGAAATAACTCAGTATGCCACAGATTACGTTATTCAGCAAGGAAGGAGCAAGCAAATAGACAGTTAAAGCATGTTTCCCAGAATCATGAAAATAGTGTTTTGTATCTGACTATTTTTGAACGTTATAAGATAATCTGGATTACAAGCTTGAAGCTCTGCAGCACTCCTTTGACTGACTGTCTTCTTATGTACTGAGAAGTGTCAGCCATATTTTGAAGAAAAGGGGTGCCTACTTAGCATTTTTTGTACAGAATTTAAAAGAAAAAACCCAACAACCCCCTGGTATTTTTCAAGATCATACATGAACTTACACCCTGAGTTATTCAGCCATCAAATCTAAAGACTGATAGACTTGAATTACTGGTAAAAAAAGACCTTAAAAAAAAAGACTTTGCTGTATATGCCAAAATTCACAGGGATGGAAATCTAAATGGTTTTTACTTCCTTGGGAAATGAAGTAAAAACAGAATACAGGTATCTTCCCCTACCACCACACATCCCTGTAAAAGTCCCTCATTATCTTTCTTGCAAGACCCCTTTAGGTGCAGGAAGGCTGTTATAAGGTGTCTCTGGAGCCTTCTCTTCTTCAGGCTGGACAACACTGACTCTCTCAGACTGTCTTCATAGCAGAGATGCTCCAGCCCCCTGATCATCTTCATGGCCCTCCTCTGACTCACTCCAACAGGTCTATATCTTTCTTACGCTTGTGTCCCCTGAGCTGAACTCAGGACTCCAAGTGGGGGTTTACAAGAGCAGAGTAGAGTGGGAGAATCACCTCCCTCAACCTGCTGGTCATGCCTCTTTTGATGCAACCCAGGATATAGTTGTCCTTCCAGACTGCAAGCACACGTTGCTGGGTCATGTTGAGCTGATTACTTTATAACTAAACTGAAATTCAAAATTTCAATTTTTATATGAGTGGTAAGAGAGAAAAGGGGACATAAAGTGCCAAGGGAAGTGAAGGATTCTTTACTTCTGATTGCTTTTAAAAATTTGACTGGATAAATTTCTAGAGAGATATGCCTTAGGCAAATTTTCAAAGGTAACCAAATATTGTCCTATGGGTTTGAGATTCTCAGGAGAACAGAGTAGATGATCCAATCTCTCCCGGTCTTCAGATGCAAAAAATTTTGAAAACTGTGACTCATTTTTTAACTCAAATATAACTTGCATGATAGCTGTTTATAGAAGTGAATTATCAGCTAACAGAAAGCCAGCAAGTCCTGTGAAATTCACATGTCAAAATTAACTGAACATTGTACTTGCTATCATTAGATGTTCCAAAGTAGTCTGAAATAGAGTTTATTGTAAATAAGTTTCAACAAATTATCCTGAGAACTTAAAGATATTGATGTCTAGATATAAGTTCTACACAGCATGCGCAGAATGAGCCATGAGGGACAGGCACACTTTTGGAGTGTAAACTCAGGGTTTGGAATAATATCCAAATGCATCTCAAATATCTCCAGGTGTCCAAATGGAATTCATCCTTAACATCCCAAACCAGCAAAGAATGTAGACATATTTACTTCCAGTGGATAAAACTGGTAAACATTTGAGATTGTTGTATTACTGACTAAATTAGGCTAAATTTAATCCCAATTAAGTCACCTTGGCTGAGTTTAATCTTATCTTATTTTAAACATCTAAAAGTTAGTTTGAAAATGGTGTACAGTTAAGTCTCTGCAGAGGGACAACCATTGTCACTGTAGGTTCACTAGAGTATCCCAGGCAACTAACTGCAAAGGCCTGGTAGATGTGTTATAGGACCCATGCTCTTCTGGAGCAGGCCCTGGAGGCCAGACAAGGTATCCCAGATCATACAAAATAGCTATAAATATCTGCTGTTAGGGAACTGAATTGCATTTCTAGGTTAGGGCTAGTATTTGTGTCCAGACTGTAGACATGTATCTGCACTGTCAGTGTTTACACAGGTATTCAGCGTGAAAGTTTCTGTAACAGTCAGTGGAGATCTAGTAAATCTGGTCACGGAGTCTGCAGAGCTATGCAGCTCACAAAAAACGTGTGTCTGTACTAAAATAAACTGTTCTGTAGATTGCATATGAGGCATTCACAGTGGGGACAGCAGACATGACAAAAGACAGATGTAAAAGACCTAACACCTCCAGACCAATAGTGGGTATCCAAGCAGTGTCATCATCATCATCATCATCATGGCTTGGCTTCGCGAACAAAGATCTGGGAAGGGCTTTTCCCATGCTCACTGCAAGCGATGAGTGCACCCTTCGGGCCTGCGTGGTGGATTTTTTAGGCGAGGCGCAGCGTGCGCGGAACTGGCTCCACCCTTGACACCTGAGGTTCATCTGCCAGGGCCTAGCGAGCTTGGAGGGTGACAGCGAAGTCCTCGGGTCATAGGTTTGGTTAGAGTGTCCTTCTCTTAGATGATGGATGCCTTACAGGGCTAAACGAGCTCCATCTGCCCGGGTTTGGAGTCAGAGTTGTCCTTCTCCTAGGATGGCTGCCCGAAGGCTAGTGAGCCCATCCTGCCTGTGGACACACTTTGTCTGACCCTTCAGTTGAGACCTGTCTGGCTTGGGAGACCCCACCGGAGGCACATGCCACCACCAGCACAGCTCTCAACCTCATAAGGGCACGCAAGCTCCTTCGCCACGGCAAGGGGGTGCCCGTGAAAGAGTCGCTGCTCTGCCTCCAGACATCGCAGACCTGGGCACGGGGTGGCTGGGACCTGTCAAGAACAGGAGTCCTGGAGGGTTAATATGGCTCTAAATACTTAATATAGTTTAAGTCTCTTATTTGTACTTATATATTCACTGTCATCTCCTAGGGGTGCCATCAGATGCCCACCACTCTCTGTTGATTAAAAGCAAGTAGAAATAACAAGACAAATCAGAAATATAAGTGTTTTGTTAGAAGGAGGCTTAGTGAATCCTATCCTACTAAATTAGCAATTAACTGAAATTTATGTATAATCTAACATATGCCAGAAAACACTTGTAATAATTTTCTAGGATTATATCAGAACTTGTAGTACTTTTATGTCACTATCAGTGCTATAGGACCATCCAGAAGCATTAATTGTGGCAAGTTTTCTGCAAACATGAATATAAAACCTAATTCTACCTATGGAGCCTAAAATCTAATTTACAGCCAACTATCTTCCTGAAACAACGGAGCTTCAGCTCACCAAGAACCTGAATGACTGAAGTTTTCCTGCGCTCTTTTTTATGTAGTATCCTTTCCACTACTCAAACACCAGTGGTAAATTTCAGCAGTAAAAGATAAAGGAATGACTTTAACAGATTTTGTACTATTTTTACATCTCCTTAGTACGGGTTCTGGCTATGGATTCTGTTTCAGTATGGGGAGGACCTTATCATTCTCTAACTATAGCATCATAAAACTTAAACAGCCTAGTTTTAATGGTTTAGAACAAGAAAGCACCTATACAGCTAAGAAAAAAAAAAAAGAGTCTTTTAAGAAAGAAGTTCAACTGAAATAGTCTTGCTGTTAATTTTAAGTACGGAAGCAGTTTTTATATATGAATTAATAGGTTTTCAGTGATAGGACAGTAAAAGCTATTTTGGCATAGCATAATGGTTTGGACTTAAAGTGCTTTGTACCTGAAGGTGGATTGAAAACTGAAATGCTGGGCTTGGAGGCGTGTGATCAGCATTACAAAATCCATCCGGATCCTAGACAGTGCACTCCACGGGCTGGTGGTAAGCCCAGTACTTTTTAATGTCTTCATTAATGACCCAGGTGATGGGACATAGTAGACTCTCAGGAAGTTTGTAGATGACGCAAAACTGGGAGGAATGGCCACCAGGTATATGTGCTTATCAGTCAGAGCGACCTTGAAAAGCCGGAGAAATAGGTTGAAAGGAATCTCATGAAGTTCAACAAATGGAAATACTAAGACCCACAGCTGTCAAGAATAATCTAAGGCACTACGACAAGCTGTGAGGCCAATTGACTGGAAAGCATCTTGACAGGAAATGGCCTGGGAGTATTCCTGGACAAAATGCACGAGGGAAAACGATGCATTTTGACTCTCCATGTGTTGCATTAACAGTGCTCGCATCTGATTGCAAACAACAATAATGATATGAATATTTATTAAGGAAAAAGCCATTTGTTCAAAAGCTTAGGCAAGGAACAACATTCTAAGTTATCCTTTTAAAATAGAGAGAATATTCTAAAATATATATGCAGACCAGACACTGTTTCTAAACATGAGAAGCCTGTGAAATCCCAAGAATGCAATCTAAACAGTTTTGGGTTAAATCAGACACTGGCTAGTTTCTTACTAAGTCTAGTTTATTACTAAGAAGAAAAAAAAAATTAAAATTTAATTTTTCTTCTGTATGAAAGGAAAAATTCTTTGCAGGAACTTTCTTTTATACTCACTTTTCTTTAAAAACACTAAACAGTAAATTCCATACATAGACTGTGAACAACTTCAGTCACTGCAGAACACAGTTTATCAGCTGCATTACAAAAACTTGAATTCTGGTAATGCTGGTTAGCACAGCATGATAGTTTCTTGTGCTCAATGCCAAACGAATTTTATCAGTACTGCTTCTCAGAAATTTGACCTTGTAAAAGAAAATGTAACTTTACTTTTGTAATAGAAATAAGATGTCATATGGCTGAGTAAATGCAGTGGGTTCTGTGAGTAACCACTGAAATTAAAAGTCAAGCTATCAAGTGCAAACCATCACACATCCTAATGTTAATTAAAATTCTCTTTTTCCACACCTCCAGAAGAGGTTGTTGGTTTGGGTTTTTTTGTGGGTTTTTGTTTGTTTTGTTCTTTGACAAGAGAAATGTCCCAAGAGGTATTTCCTTCTTTACAAGAAAATGCACCTCCTATGCCACATTGCATTAAAAATTGTTGTTTCAGATTTTTTAAGAAGACAGACATATAACTTCAGAATGCACCTACAAAAATATTTCTTTATATTTCCAAATTACTACTAATGAATCTCCTTTTCGACATACAATAATTTGATTAACTTTTGCAATTTATTTTTTCTTTCTTATACCCCCACCCCCCCACTCCTTCAA
>NW_010414691.1:0-35655 GCF_000710305.1 Buceros rhinoceros silvestris
GCGGGTGCAGCACGGCTTTTTAAAGCAGCAACGGTGTGAAAATCAAGCAGACCCGCAAAAACTTTTAACCAATCAAAAATGGAGATGCAGCTGCCGTCAAATGGTAGGAAATACCAATTGGCTAGTTTAAAGCAAACTTCTTTTCTGAAACAGGAGAAGTTGCTAAGCCATCACACAGATAAAGTCTAATGGGGCAGAAGGGAAAAAAGGCTCCAGAATAAAGTCAAAGAGAGACCAGTGGGCACCTCTCAGGGATACGTAATCATTCTAAAGTCCAAAAGAAATTTCTCTGAATCCCAGCGCTAAGAACTGTATCATCTAACAGCCCACAGATGATTCAAAATGGGAATTATTCAGTACAGCACTTACTTGGACATGCCTAGCACATCTTTTCAGGCACACTGTTCATGAAGTAGCAGTACTGCTGGTACATTCTGGTTTCTAACTCAGCTTCAGACTCAAACACCTTAATGGGTCAGCAAATGAACTCAAAGAGCTTTGCCACGTAGTCACAAAGGAAAAGTTGTGCACAGAAAACAAGCTCAATTTAGCAAGATAAGTCAGTTTGACTTAACGTACTTAGAAAAAGAAACATGACGTGAGTTAAATGGGAAAGCTATATGCTGGCTTCCAGAAAATGTAGTACAGTAAGAATTGCCAAAGTTAAGACTTTGTTGAAGTAAAAAGTGCCGCAGCACAATGCTGTGTACAGCAAAAAGAACAAGGTATGTGAGGCTACTACAGAGAGAACTGGATAAAGGCTAAAAAACATCGCTATGGTCCAAAATTAAATCAGAACTCTGCAACCTTTCAGTGAACATAAGGACTGCTAGAAGCAGGCAAGATTAAACAGCTAAGGGAGGGACATCTGAGTGAAAATGGCAGTCACAATCAAGTTGGAAACTAAACTCAAGAAATGTAACGTGTTGAAATTGGAAGAGGGATTAGACAGTGTCTACTTTGGAATTCTGAAAAAAAAAAGACATTTTAAGCTCGTTCTGTAGGACACTAGTACCAATTTCAATTTATTCCCATTTACGGGGCGGGGGAGGGAACACAGTAAAGCTACAACGGCATCTGCACAAAACTCAGCATTATGCCCTCTCAGATGACACTATTCTTATTTTTGAAAAAAGGAGTCTTTTAGTAACAATAAAAAAAAAGGACCAGTTAATTCACTTGCCATCTGCAGTGAAGGTCTCCTGAGACTTTTTTCCTGCAAGGAGACAAAAACTGAGGAGCAGCAGAAATCCCATTTGCTTATCTGAAAACTAGCTCTGGGGCAGCAGAACACCTTGTTTAGCAATGAAAAAGGAGGCTGCTTCTCCAGAACTCTATTACTTCCTTAACTGAGTTCCAGTTTGTTTGCACAGTGTTCTAGCAGCAGGGATGAATTTGTCCGGTCATTCCTGAATGCTGCCACTTGGACAGCAGTAAGCCGATCCTGAGTAATCTCAGTCAGTTCTGGACAGAAATTTCTTCCCCTTCCCCTTACTGGACAGAGAAAGGTCACCATGACAGTGACAAGATATAAACAAAAGAGGAACACATTTGCAGATGGGAGACAAAAGAGAAAATCAGATGCATCTCTAAAACAGTCCCTCAGACTAAACTGTCCTTTTTCTTGAAGACCTAAATGTCTTCCTACTTGAATGGGCTGCCAGCCTACTTCTTGCTGTGGAGTGATGCTTAAATGATCGGAACAAACAGAATAGTGGTGGTAGCTCAGAATCCTCTCTTTCCTTCAAGAGTCCTGATAACATCCTAGCACTCCCCTTTGTTTGCCGCACTGACCTAGCAAAAATGCAGCAGCACAAAGCAAGATCCCAGCCTGGCACTCATGCCTTCAGTGAAGGACTGAATAAGCACAGGACAGACTTAGAAACTGCCCTCAAGAAGCAGCAGCCTAGTGTTATAGTATGACCGTGCTGCTCTCAAAATCTTCATGCAGGAATACAAGGGTATCCTTGTGGTGACAAACCACAGAGTGTTCTTCAAGTAAAAACTAATAGTGTTGTCAACAGCTTCAGCAATCACCTTAAAAGGAATTAATAGCACTAAGTTACAGCATCTCCCTCTGACAGAAAGAGATTGAGGAAGCAACGGATGGATGTGTTAAACAAGCTGCCAGACTAGTCATTCTGGGATTTCAAGTAAGCGTAAAGAATCACGGCAAAATTTCTCTTGCTGTCCTCGACATTAGAGCAGAGTGGTTTGCCTACATCTATGGCCAGAATTTTAGAACAGCTACACAGATACAGGACTAGTTCACAACTTTGTTTTCAAAGTGCTCTGCACACTTGCAAATGCATTCTTTGACTGCGACACACTTCTGAGCTTCCATGCAAGCACTGCCATCATCCTGGAAGGCAAATGGAAGGACCCCTCTCAACCTGCAGAAGTATAAATTCCTCCTCCATGTTCCCCTAACCCCTACATACCGCCATCTCCACACTCCTCGCTGCCACAACGTCTTTGGGTTTTGCATCTTTGGTTCCAATGTAGGAGCCGATGGTATCACAGGACCAGGGAGAGTACTGGCTGTAATCATTGCCTTTGTATTTCCCAGCTACCTTCAGGTCTTCATCCAAGTACTGTACAAAAACAAAAATCTGGTTTTGTAAGTAAAGGGAAGAAGCAGCTTCACAGCCACCACAACTTAGCTGAACAGCAGTGAACTTGAAAACCACCACCAGGATTACTATTTTTCCCATTGGATACATCACCACTGGGAAGCAAGCATGAAATGTGTGAAATTCTGATCACCTGGCTACACTCCCAGTGCTCACTGTTCACTTGGCCAGTAATAATAATATAACCTTGGTTATATTATAAAATAACAACCTCGGTTAAAAAAATTAAAACTTTACCAAGCTGTTACTTAATTCTAAAGACGTCGGGAGCAAATAAAGCAAAGTGCAGGAACTGTGAAGACTGACTACTTCAATTAATAATGGCTTAACAGTAACCCTCTTCGTTGCACCGAAAGCCGATAGCTTAGGATCAGTGGCAGATCAGAGAATCAACAGCCAGTCAAGAGACTGGAGACTGCACTACAAGGGCTTCCCACCTGAGGCACAAGATCTAACTCCCCAACTCTTGCCAACACCATACTGTTGTAATTTACTACTTGTCTTCATGCATCAGCAAACGCAAACTCTGAAGTATTTTCTAAACACACTAGTAAGTCATATTTTTGTCAAAATACACTTACCTCCTCTGAATGAAAAGGATGAGGCAAGGTTGGCGATGGTGCAAAAGGAGGTGGAGAAATCACCTTCCTCTCTTCTAGCTGGGCCATGATCTCTTTTCTTCGTCGGTGAAGTTCGTCCAGGCTGGGGTGAGCCTAGAATGAAGACAGAAATAAATTACAAAGCTTCTGTAAAATTAATGCACAAAACGAGTAATTTCAAAAATGTTATTTACCCAAACAAAATATGGCAACCATATACTGCAAGAAAAGAAAAACACAGTGACTAGACAGTATTACAATACAAGTGATGATCAGTTTGTTAAAGCCCAGCTGTGGACAATAATACATTAACAATACGTGTCCCTACTCTGGCCAGAGCGTTAAGTTCAAGACAGGGAATGTTATTTGCCTAAAACTGATTAAATCCTCAACTAATCCAGTGTTTCTAATTTTAAAACTACTAATCTTTTAACTCAAAGGTAGCTCAACAGGACTCTACGTGCCAGCTTGGCAAAGTTTCTACTGAAACATGGTCCAGTGTGGCAAGTCCCCATTTCAGTCATATGGGAGAAAGTGGTAGAACGCTACAGATAATAACTTAGTCACAGTTAGCTTGTATTTATTATTTATTTTGCAATTAAACAGCCCACAAACATGTCAACTCAAAACTGATAAATCTATAAAATAGGTTAAAAAGGATTCCTGGACTCAGCAATATGATTCAGAGCTTTTAATGTGAATGACAGCTACGTAAATCCAGGTATTCTACAGAACTCAAATCCAGCTGGTGATTTACTTCTACGAGGAAGACTCTCCAGTTAGCAATCTTCTAGCAGAGAAAGTTTGGAAGCGTAGAATTTTTAGTTCCGTTATCAAGGAACGTATGTTTGTGTGCGTATTTCGGCACAGAGATGGTCAGTCACAAAAGTGTGCAACAGTGCACACGTGACCGTCTGCACACACTATATTTAATCTGCACTACTAAGAGAGTGGCCCTCTCCAGCCTAATCATTGTTGGAGGAGTCAGGGCCACGTGAGACTCCCAAAATTAATTACAATGCTTTTCTACTTTGAGCACTAACTGGCAGCTTGCTCTTTTACCTATTAACATCATTACATTGCAGAGCTGACCAGTAACTAAACTGCCTGCCAGTTTTTCATCAACTATGTCAAATGTTAACTTCAAGTTTAAAATTCTAATTCCTTGCAAAAACCATCACCTTAATGCAAAAAAATTCAGCTTCTCAATTAGTTGATACTTTCTCAAACAACCACAGAAATGTAATCTAAAAACCATACCCTGTGGCACGAAGGTCTGATCTGGCTGAGGTGTGGAGCCACTGGGCAATAACCCTCTGTTTGCTGGTATCTGTCTCTAGATTCAGGTACGTAGGAAGGGACAGCTGCTTGTGGAATTTCAATGGGTACAGGGCTTCCACGGACAATCTCCTCTCGCTGATACGGCTGGACAGGGGGATACATGCGACGGCTGTCATAGTGCGGTGGGTATATGGGTTGTCCCATAGGCGGGTACTGCTGCGGCTGTGTGTACTGAGGGCTCACCACACGATCCTGAAGGTAGGGTGGGTAATGGTCTAAATAAGGTGGGCCAGGTTCAGGAGCTGATGGAGGAGGTCGGACAAAGCGAGACATGGACTGAGTGGGATAGTAAACTCCTGAAACAAGGCAAGAGGAAAAAACACAAACAGGATATAGAAAGCGATCATCACAACTGTACACAAGAATGAACAAATACTCCAGTCCATAAGTATCATGAAGAGACTGGTATAAATTAATTCACATTTGTCATTCTGCACACCACCCACCACCCCCGCTACTTCTATTCAAAAACGAACAGAAAAACCTTAAAAAAGTTGATCCAAAGCTCAAATGACACAGTTTAATTATCTAAGTAAGACACTAGCAAGGTGTAAAGGTTACAGTAGCTAGAGAACAGGTGGTGAGACTGAGCCCACCACAGGTGCCCCAGAAGTTCTGCTAGCACAGCAAATAGAAATAATTCACTAGAAGGTCTCTGCAGATCAACATGAATACTTTTAGCTAGAGGAGTCCTAAAATACAAACTGAAGATTAGCCTGCACATCTTTATCCACACAACTAAAATGCAATTTGTCCAAACATATCAGAGCCTGTGTAACGAAACTTGGATTAATTAGAATTTAAAGTTATCTAAAGCTTCGTTCTACCTCTTGAACAGTAGAAGAGCATTTCAGTACTGTGAAGACTGCAAAGGTCACATGTCCTACTTACATGAAGATTTTAGTAATCTATCTGGGATCTCTGAATAATTAAAAGATATACTTTGATATGTGCATACCAGCGTGCATCAAATCTTGGGGACCACTCAGATCTTCATTTGCACACAAATATAAGCCTTTTTCCTTCAAAATGCTTTGCAACTTTCTCAAAGGGTCCTAACCCCTCTCACTTTGCTTTCTAGGGCTTTTTCTTCTTTCCACTTCTTTTGGTCTTTCATTCCTTATTTTCTTTCATACTAACTTCATGTCATTTCTCTCCAATCTTACGCTGCATAAGAACCCATCCCTCTCTTTATACATAACCACACGTTTTCTTTTTAACCCCCTCCAATATTTCTCCTCTTGGTCCCTTTATACCGACAACTTTTCCTCTTAGTTCCTTTTTTTACAATGTTTCCTTTTTTGTGCCCAGCCCTTCTCTAATTTCACCCTTCCGCTGGTTAAGCTTTATTTCCATTTTCCCTTAGGCACACTGAATTAAGTTTTACCAGATCCCTGATCTAGCCCAGTTGGGAAGAACTGAAAGATTTGCTACACTGGATGGATACAAACCTCTGTTTTTACTTGCATTAAAGCCCTCAGCCAAGACGTAAAAAGCCTGACAACTTTCATTCTATTATACCATCACCACATCAGTCCATGTGATATGCAGGAAAACTCCAAGGGGCTTAAGGGCTTAAGTAACCATCAGAGGGGAAAGAAAGAATAAAATCAGCATGAAGATGAAAGACAAAGAGCTTGGTCTCAAACTTACCTTGTTGGTAAGGTGCTGGCTCAAATGGTGGGGCAGCTCCTCTAGGATCTTGATAAAACATATCTGCCTGCTGAGTGTTATACAGCTGAGGGCCTCGTGGTACCATCTGCAACTGCTTGGTGACAGACACAGAAGGCAGATCTGTTGGTGCCCGAGCAGGCACAGGATGAGGGTTCACTGGTAAGGCAGAAATAGAGCTCTTGGGGACAGTTTCCAACCTAAAAAGCAGAAAGATGGCACTGCTCATTAAGGCCTGATCTAGCACGCTGCGCTGTTCTTCAGCTATATTCCACCCTCTCATGGCTTACATCACCTTCCCCAGCTAAAATACAGCTTTACTTCCCTGCTTAAGAGTTTTAGCTTTAGTTTTCTACTCTGCTATTTAATCACTTCAAAAAGAAACAAAACCAACCCAACCCATCCTGTTCTGTTTCTTTTCTAGACCTTGGGTTTACTTTGTTTCTATGGCATATTTACACACACAACAGTTTGAACAACAGTTAGAAAACCCGTACAAGTCGGGAGGGGATCCAGGGGCACTGCTACTCAGATGGTCCATCTTCCCCGACTTCAGAGCAGTTTCGTAACCGGAGTCAGTCCCTCGAGAAATAAGTTGCGTCACCGTGCTGCCTGTTGACACAATTCCATTTGGCAGAGCAGAGGTTTTCCTATTGGGCAAGTCCACTCCCCCTTCCTCCGAGAGGATAGCTCCTGAAGGCAGGCCCACCTCATTTAGCTGGCCCAGGGAGGCACTCAGGGGTCTTCTGGGAACCAGACGCTTGTTCATTTTACGGAATCTTCAGAAAAAGAAACCACACATCAAAAATTGCAACAAGAAAAATAAAAGGAGCTACATTTTCAAGATTTTTCAAACACACTGAAAGCTTCAAGTTTGAGCTCAAGTTTCCTAAGAGCTTGTGAGAAATTAGTTATGATAATCTGCTAGACTACAACCTCACTGCTATTTGAACAGTTAATAGCAGTTTCAGGAAGAACGAGTATGTATTTTTAATGACAAATGCACCAAGAATTCACAGCTAAACTTCACAAAGCAAGTTCAAAATCTTATTTCCTGTACATAAATCCTGCATTTCAGCTGGATAGAAGAAAACCAAACCCAAACATCACATAAGATACTACCAACAGTAACAGAAGCTTCAGAACAACAACAACAAAAAAAAATTACAGACTATTCAAGTCTATTTTGTTCAGAGAAGAAACTAAATGCAGAAAATTGAAGCAACAAAAGACAAACAGATTCCCTTTCGCACTATATGCCCAATAAGCCAAGTCAGGCCTTTATTTCCACGTGTTATTTTCTAAAGCACAGTTTGTTAAGATCCACGTTACTATACCAACATACAGCTTATACCACTTGCGTTGCTTGATATATTAAGTGACTGCAGAGATAAAAACTCTACAAACACACTGTAATTCCAAAAATCTAACTGCTTCTGATGTCTGAACAAACATGGGCCCTTTAACTGAAGTTTCAAAATCAGCTGACTGATGGTACTGGACTAAGGAAGAGAGCAAATTCCAGAACTGAAGGTCCTTCACTAAACATCCTGCCATTAGCTTAGACACCAGAATGCAGGGAGGAGTGCAGATTTGTACACCTGAGTGTCCCTGCTGTTTATACCGCAGGATAAGAGGTCATTTCCTATGCAAAAAGGTTCCAGCAGGGTTGAAGCCAACACTTTCTCATCCTAACAAGCAAAGAGAGACTGTAACACAACTAGGAAGGTACGCACATCATTGTAGGAAATAAAAAAAGAGGGCACTTATACTCTATTACTCCATTTTCAGATTGTGTTTGCCCATATGCACAGCATTAACAGTAATGCAGCAGAAGGATCGATCTTTACCCAGAAAGTATAAACTCAAGCGACACTGTGTTGAGAACAGGAATAATTTAGAATGCATTAAAAGAGAGCAAACAAACCAGACTATCACTACAGCAGAAGCACTCGAGTAGGGACAAACTACAGCTTACAGCTTTCTCAGCATACGCTGCTCAAAATTCATTCTGGCATCTCATGTCAGCCACGCAGGTCAGCTGGATATGTGAAGGTGAGCAGAAATTAGCTCCCCAGGCTGAACTTACTTTGGCATCCTGCTCAATACCCAAACCAGTCTCCCCCTGCAAAGCAGCAGCAAGACATTGGGAAACCACTGCCATGGTCTCCCTGCCAGTTACTTCTGGACACCCGCCTCCCGCGAGGTCTCTCAGAGCTGCAGAGTTTGATAGCTCCTGTCTTTCTGACGGCTTGCACACAACTTGCCAGACGAGGCCTGGCCATCCCTCCCCATTCATCTAGAACATGACTATACACTCCAGAGAGACAAGCGCATGTTTACAGACACCCACACCCTCCAAGACAAAATATTTAGGAAGAACAAAAGCTGCACAGTGCTGCCCCCTGGATTTTTCTGAACTATTTCATGAATCTTCATTGCAGTCTCCACACAAGCAGGACACAAATATAACCTAAGAAAGTTTAATACTTGTCCATGCACACTACGGCTTTGTCCCTTGCCAAGAGGGGAATCAGATGCTGTTCAAGCAAGTCTAGATTATAATTTGCTGTCTAAGGCATTACAACATACTGCCCCATAACCTTTCTGCAACCTTAAAGCTATATGAAGAGATACTGGGCTACATAGCAACAGTAACGTATATTATTCATACTACACATTTTTAAAAAGAGAAACACCAATGCCATATCTGCTCAAAGGAAGCAAAGATAAAAGGTACAAGGAGGAAGCGGAACCAAGTTCCCCAAACTCCTACAGAAACAGCTGCAATCTCAAAGAGAACATGCATTCACTTCACCCCACAACAACATGATTAAGGCATACATGTCAGTGTGCATAAAAAAGGGCTCTTCCACCTGCAAAGGTGACAAAACCAGTCCTTGATACGTACAGCTAGTTCAGATGTACTAATACTGACTCGCCACCCTCGTTAACCATCCAAACCAGCACTACCAATCTCTGTTTCCTTGACACCATGACAAAAGGGGAAAAACCCCAACTGTTTCTGCAGAAAGCAGCTATCAAAGTCCTGTTCTCTGTTCCTTTCAGTAACTGCCTTTGTCATTCCAACACCACGTGCTCTGCTCTTTTTTCCAGCCTGTTTTGCCTATGCTCTGCATGCTGGCTGCACAGCCAATGAACTGCCATTCTAATGCTTCAAGTTTTAGAGGAGGGAGAAAAAAAAAAAAAACCCAAACCTGCATACCATTTCTAAATCGTTGGAGTTTTCTTCTAACTAAAAACAAAACACCTTTTCTAAGACATGAATTATTTAAGCACAAAAGCCAATTAACATATTTATATACTGCATAAAATTAATCGGTTTTATTTCTTTTAGCTCTTAAATAATCTATTTTACTTTAAAAAATAAAACAAGCTTCAGGACCACAGGAACTTGCTCTTGGATGACTGGATGCCCCCTCTAAATCTATAAGCTACATGCATTACATACTGCAGATTTCATATGACCACTATTTTTTAACTCCTCAACAACAATTTTAACTACTTTTAGGTTATTGCATGTGCAATCTGTCAAAAAGTTTCAAAGAACAATTGCTGTAGAAAGAAAACTTGTGATGCTTAAAGAACAAGAGAACCACTACATCTGGAAAACTGCCAGGAAGCTACTTCTCACACCTAAATATAACAGCAAGAGAAATACAGACAAATAATCCACCGTAATGGATGCAAACAACATGTTCAGTCACACTTCCAAAGAACAGCCCCACCTCCAAAATCTCAGATAACACTCACGTAAATAGCAAACTTCCAGATCTGCAGTACTGCCGAACAAAGCAAACCATCTCATATTTAAGAACAAACCATTCTGAAAGAGATGACTGATGCAAAATTTTCACATTACATCTTGCTAATGTAACAAACAAGTTATGTCTCCTCTCCCATTCCTAGATAAGATAAACAACTCTTGTGGATAAGATGAAACAGCGATTAGACTGACTTCTACCGTAAGAAGTGTACTTACTTTTCTAGCTCCTCCTGTGAATGTGCAAAGGTGCAGCTGGCCCCTCGGGGGCATCCTCCTCTCTGCTTCATGTCTCGGCACATGTATGTCTTGTACTTGCTGTGCTGAGGAGGCTGACAAGGTTAAAGAAACCAGGTGAGATACCTCAATATAAGTGCACCTCACCAAGAGCTGAACATACCCTCTTATCAAAGGGCTGATGTTTGACCATTGAGAATTCCTTCAATTTACGTCTTCCAGAAGAACCTAATGTGAAATAAATGACTGGAGCAGTATTTGTGTTCAGTTCTCAACAGAACTAATAGATTCAAGAGTAGATATTTTGAGAACTAAGCCACTATCAAGTTTTTAAAACATTTTTATTTAAATTCCTTACAGGAGCTTGAATGGAACAGAGCACTATGTTTCAGGAGACAGTTAAGTGGACAAAACAGAGAGGCTGAAAAAACATTACCATGTTTCATCAGAAATTGCCATCAAGTTTTGTGGTAGATGAAAAATAAATGGAGTCAGTTACTTTTCCCTTGCTTTCTGCTACCTCAAAATGGCACCTGGGTATCCATTTGACATCAGAGCTACATTTCATCAAGTTGCCTTTAACCCCTGCTTTGGACTAAAAATCTCTTTGCTGTCTACGACAATTATTCCTGTCAATAGGTGAGGATGCAATCTTACTCCTACACAAATCCGCAGGGTATGGGTTGTCTTCTGTATTCTTAAGTTTCCCAAGAAACGATGACTTACTGCCATCTCACTGTCTGCACGTACGCCTGTTTGCCAGCTCTCTAAATAAATTTAGACTGGAGGTCAGAGGTGGTCTCAAAGACATTTAAGCGACTACAGTTTTCACGGCAGAATTAAATCAGAGGCAGAAATACCCTATCAGAGTTCCCACTGAGGGAAAGCTCTGTAAAAGTAAACTCTTGCTCTCTGAGAAACTCAGCCAAAAGATGTAAGTCTGTAATAAGCCACCTGCATACTGATTTTTTTTTTTTTTTTTACTGTAGTGAAAAAAGGATTCAGGCAGGGTGTACATAAACTGCCCAGACTTCTGCCGGCCACTGCTGCCAGCCAGCAAAACTCTGCCCAATGCTCAGCAGATGTGCCCTTTGCCACGTGGGAGGCTCTGGGTTCTCTTCCAAGCAGGGCAGCATGTACCAGGTCTGGGCGATGGTCTCACCAGAACAAATCCCTCAGTGTTTTTCTCACCCCGATTTCCACTTGTGTATTCCTATTGCTACTCCTTTTGCTGCTAACAGTGTTCATTAGGCACCCCAGTGACTGCAAAAAGGTAAATCAGCAGAAATAATTCACTCTAATTTTGCCTTTTTGTGGCAGAGATATTCTTTCTACTAGTTCAGCTCCATGAACCAGCTCTCCAGAGGATGAGTGCCAAAGCAAGGGAGGGAGCAGGAACGTGTGACAGAGAGCTCTCTTTCAGCAACAGCTAGCATTTATATCATCTTAGCTACACAGGAAATGAGATCAAAAGAACATGTGATAGATAACTATGAGATAGGCTAATATATTTGGCCACAAAACAAAAAGTTTTGTTTCAGAAGTTGGATGGTACCTTTATATGAAGTCTTCCCAAATTTATAAACTTTACAGGCCATTAAGCACATAGGCACGTCATTAACACAGAGCTGTTTGCCCGAAATGTCTCTCATTCAAATAAACCCAAAGCTTCTCTTCTCCACCTTTTCATCAGGGGGGTTGTTTATTCACCTCCCTAAGCTTACAGCTGGATCAGCTTGTCATTTTCATCCTAGTGAGCTGTGCAGATAAATGCAACAGGTATTGGGGTGGGTGCATGCATGTGTTGTTTTGCATTTTTCCTTTGTTTCTTTTTTGATAAATGACACAACAGTGATATTTGTAATCAGCTTCTCATCCAATCTCTCCAGATGACATTAGTGAACCTCTACTACTGGATACAACCAATACAATTTAGGGGTATTTCCTCAATGATTTAGCTTTTACCTGTTGCTGATCTGTTCCTTTCTTGCTGTGATTCTGGATATAATCAACTAAGCCATGAACCACAGTTCTCACAGCAACTAGTCCATTTTCCAGTTGTTCCCATGTTGGAGGTGGAGCATCTATTGCATTGAATATAAAAAGAAAGATCAGAAGGACTTTCCAAAACGAAGTGCAAAGAAACCATCAGTATCACAAAACCTCACTAGACAATCAAAAGGATTTTATTGGAAATGTATGTCATTAGATGAAAAGCATTCAGCATCTTAATTCAGGGAAATAAAATAAAGCTCAAGAAATAAAGCTACTTACAGACTCAAGTTTGAATCACACAAAACACCAAGTGAGCCAACAAGACTATCATTAGCATGTCAAATTATTTGTTTTTACCAAAACTTTCATATCCCACGAGAAGTCCAGAGTAAACGCATAGTACTAACTCTGCACATAATGGAACAAAGGGGCTGGAGATCCCTCTCCACACTGAGACTCCTGTAGAAAAATCATTCTGTACAAACACCATCATTACTTGCCTAGATCACAACCAGGCAGGCACAGTCACTGAACAGCAGCAGAAATTGATGCCTCACACGGAAAAGCATCACAAGGCAACTCTATCAGACCACCATTGAACATACAGCAGTGTAAATCACACAGTCCCAATTCTATTTTGTATTTGTATTTTCTAGCCAGATTCCTTTTCCCATAGTTTAATCCATTCCAGCAGATGACACTCCCACCACATGCCTGCAGACTGCTGCAAAACACAGGACCTCAAAGCGCCTTTCAAGATGTTTAGTACAGTTACATTCTATTCCACTCACAAGGACTAATGTCTTCCAGACGAACTTCAACATACCTATAGATCGGCAAGCAAACAACTCAAAAGCACAAAAGCAACATCAAACACCTACTGAAGCTGAGTGAGGGTGTTAGTGATTCCACCTTCTGGTCCATCTTTGGCCAACAAATTTCAGTACACAGTTTTGTCCCTGACTTGTTACGCTATGAAGGACTCAGGAAGAAAGCACTCCATCTCCTGTAACTCCGAAGTAAAACTGTCCTCATTGGAAAGGTAAGTTTACTTGTTTAAACAAACTTCAACTAAGAACTACAACTTTTTGTCTCCTGAAGTCATACTTTAGGCCTTCACACTATTTTGATATTGGTTTTACAAGTATTACCGGGTGCAATATAAAACTTCAGCCACAGCACTCTCTGTTCTGCCCCTTCCCTTCTCCCTGAGGCAGTCCATCCTGACAGCGCTGCTGACTTTTTCAACCATTTCCACCCTTCTCTGGCAACAGCTTAGATTTTACTTCCCAGTAACATTCTTTCCAACTAACTTTTCCTTCCCAGACTTTCACACCCGTGCAGAATCACACACTAACAAGAAAACTACTAAACTCCCTAAGATAACAAATCTTTCTTGTCTACACTGATTTTTGCCCAGCTTCTCTCTAATCAATATATCAAAATTCTACTTTGGAATCCAAATTTGTTTACATAGAAGATGCCTTGTGATTTTAAGCTGCCTCTAAGAGAATCTTCTGAGTGTGATGTCTGTAGACAGGAGTCCTCAGATCAGAAACTAATACACAGAATTTCTAAAGCAAAGAATAAGACTTATGATTTTTAGATAAGTTAATGAAGTACTTAATCTGGTGTTTTCTTGAAGACTTCCCCTAGTTTGTGAACAAAATTGTTTGCTGTGATAAAGGACTGTAAAGAGCAGAGTGATGGCTAAGGTTCTGCATTGAGCACAATGGGTCCATCAATCCTCCTGTCGCTTTGCAAATCTCATTTCAAATAGCAGCCCGTGTACTAAAAAAGGGAAAAGGAGGAAGCTAAGACTGTTGCCACTCCTCCAGTCAGCACCGCCCAAGCATAGATCGGGTAGCCTCACAGGACTGTTTGAGAGAAGTGGTGAAATTATTCCTGCCATACTTTTGAGCCTGTTCTACCTTCAGAATAGTTCAGTTCCTCACACAGATGACTGCTGTCCCAGGCTGGTTACGAATACCACGCAAGAACCTTAAGTTTGTGAGTTAGAGATTTTTCCTTCCACTTGATGAACAGCTTTCAATCCTTCAACAGTGTTAAGCTCCTCTTGCTAAACTGTAAATTAAAGAGTTTTAAAAAACATCTCAAGTTACCTGGACTGGGATCGATATTTGCCAGAAGCTCTAGGTGAGGTCGAAGACGATTCAGGTTAGCTGGGTCTCCAGTCCTCTGAAGAGCAATAGTTAATTCCTGAACACTCTGTGCAAACGAGGCTGGGGTCTGCAACTTAAAAAAATTGCAATAATTAACTTTCTATAGGCAAAGCAATCCTCACAGTTTCTGAAGGTTGCTTTACAAGGTCACAAGCCTTCCAAAACTGGAGTAAAATGTTTTCTGCACAAACCCATTTCAGGCAGCACTTTCTATTAAATGCCTTCTCCGGCATTAAGAATGCAGAATTCTTCGACATCGCAGGTTAAAATGCAGCTCGAAATAGACAAAACAGAGGCCGGTGTTATTTCTAGTAATGGAACATATTTCTTTTCTGTGTTGTGCTGGCACCCAGAAAAAGCGCTTAATATTAGAAACCATTAAATTTAGGTTTCTAAAGAGTCTAATATTTCCAATCCCTGAACCAACAGGTCTGTACCCCACTTTAAACTGAGCACAGCAGACAATAAAGAGCAAGTTGGTTGAAGGACAAAGATAGCTAGCAACGTTCCATTTATTAGCAGCACACAAATTCAGTATTTAAAACCATTTAATTCTACCTAGGTCCTTCAAGAGCTGCCTGGCAGGACTGTGCAGCTAAACTTTGTGGCTTCCCTTCTGCAGGAAGAGGTGAAGCAGAAGGAGATGGCAGAGGGAGCAAGATTCATTAGGTTACAAATACACATTCTAATTACTTAGGCTATAAGGGGTTTTGAAATAACAGGGCAAATGATAAATGGGTGAGTACACATGGGCACAACTTGTAAATACATGTTACCAGCATTTAAATCCACTACAGCTGCAAACCCGATAGACTGGGCAGATTTTCAGTGGCTTTACCTTGTCTATGATAGACTGCATGTGGGATTTGTGAGACTGGTCTCCGTACAGCAGTGAGGACCACTGATCTGGTGCGATGCGTAAACCTGCTTCCATAGCTATTTGAACTATCTGAGAATCATGTTCGCGTCTCAGAGCTTCGTAAGTCCGAAATTCTTCCTTCAGTTGCATCAGGGAGGAATCCTCATCTCGCTTTGTCACCTGGTAGGGAGAAACGAGCCAGACGATTAAGGAGGACAAGCCAGAGATTACATAAAGTTCAAGGCAAGTGAAGTCTTCACTCAGCAGCTAGTTTCCTCCTCCCAAACTAAACTGAACTATGACACTATGCAGTAAACACTAGTTACTGCTAAACCAACACACTGTTCATGAAGCGGAGCCTTTGTGAAATGGATACCAAACAGACTCAGACTCCGCACCAGATACCAGTGGAAGTGTCAAACTTCCTCAACGACTTCACAGCATTGCACCTCACTTCTCCAAGCAAGGTATTTCATTGTATTGCAGAATTCTGTTTGTGGTTACAATTGGCAGCAACAAAGCATTTTTCTCATTTAGCAAAAGTGAATGACACTTAAGTAGAACACCTAGGAAGGGACCGCTAAATAAAGTACAATAAACAGCTTCGGTTCTTTTTATACAACTCTGATAATCACGAGCCTCAGATTTCTTTGTTTCTAACGACACCACCACACAATTAACAGCTTTAAGCCTCTTCTAAGGAGATAGTATGCTGATTCACATCCAGGTTTTGTTACCGTGCATCTGTGAAACCTGGACAGAGACAAACCCC
Source organism: Buceros rhinoceros silvestris (assembly GCF_000710305.1). Classification (NCBI taxonomy): domain Eukaryota; kingdom Metazoa; phylum Chordata; class Aves; order Bucerotiformes; family Bucerotidae; genus Buceros; species Buceros rhinoceros. The sequence continues at coordinate 16,075 of NW_010414691.1, forward strand.
AGCTTTACAGCTTAAAGTCACCATTTCAGCCTGAACACAAGCAGGACAGCAAGTAATACTTTGTCTAACTACGCATATTCTTAGGCACATTTAGCATTACAGGACAATGAAAACTGAAAAACAGTAGTTTTCAAAGCACTATGAAATCTCCAAGAAGAATCTTCTTCATACCTTGAAGCAGGAGGCTCTGTAAAGGAGCTGGACAACATGTCCAATGCTGGTTTTAGAAGCCTGAGGAAATCGTGGCTCCAGCCTCTGAACCACAAAGAGAACCAAGACCTTCCGTGACAAAGCAGATCCATCTTCCAGAGCCAGCAGAACCAGCTTTAAAGCCTCCTCTTGCATTGCTGGTGGGGAGAAAACATGAAAAAAAAACCCACAAGAGATGAGAAAATACCAAGAAAGATTTCTGCACAGTTTCTTGTTTCCCTGCAAGAATGAGACTAGCTTCTAGCCCCCTCCAACATACACACAAACACAGACAGGAAAGGGGGCTGAGCAAAGACTGTGACTGGGGAAACAAGGACTTTAATTTTTTTATTATTAGCTCTATTTTGGGTATCAGATGATATGAGCACTTCTTTGTCTCTGTCTATACATCTCTTGATCATTAACATAAGAGTTTTCAAAGTGTATTACCTATGTCCTACACCTTTGCCAACAGAAAAAGTTGCCAGGCTGAGGAAGAGCAAGGTTGATTCCCCCGCAGGTAGAAAAGCTACTAGTGCCCACATGAATAAACTAGGTGCTGTAGCACCAGATAACTGTAGATAACAAGCCTCTCCCCTCCAGTGGTGCAAAAGATAGCAACCCAAAGTTAGTCCTCCTTCACTTTTTTTCAGGAGGAAAAAGTGTCTTAATTTTTAAGAAATTGGCTTCATATTTCAAGGCATTATTTTTGTTGGTCCTCAACAAGCACAGTCTACATTTTCAGTAACAAGACTTCATTTTTTTTTTAAGCAACATCGATTCACTATTTAATGAAAAGGAATTTAAATAGGAAGTATGTAACTTTTTAAAACTGCATGCACACCCCCCCCAAATGTAAAACATCTCTCCCCACAACCCCTTTGTAGGTTTATTACCCTACAGAAGGAAAAGCAGCCATATCCAGACACTTTTCTAGAAGGGCCTTACTTCTTCAAAAAATAGCAAACGAGAAGCTACTTCCCATTTTATCTTATCACAAGAACAAAAAGACACACACTATTCTGACTTTTATAAGACTTGCAAAAGCACTAAACATGCAAAAAAGTCCATGACAGCAGCCCAACATGTACCATTAGCCAATGTATCATTAGTTCTGAAGACTATTATTAAGACTTATTCTGAAGACACTATCAAGAAATTAAGCCACTGCCAAATAAAATCACTCAAGCAATTGGACACCCATTGTCCAACCCTCCTCAATTCTGAACTGCTTTTAACATAGAAGTAGCACTGTGTTGTGTGTGTCACAGTCACACACAGTGTGTCACTGTGTGACTGTGTTGTCACCCACCTGGTCCGAGGAACTGGCAACCTCTAGCTCTCACTGCTGCCCAGAGGTTGGAAGAGAGCTGCTGAGGATTTTGATGCTGAAGAATGAGCTCTGTGACTGTCCTTTCACCAAGGGACCGTGCTGCACGCATAGCTCTGATCCGCCCTTCTTCCTCCACCAGCTGGCAATGAACTAATGTCACCAGTTTCCTTTGCATGGGACGACTTAACACGCTCTGAGTAGTACTGTTAAGACCCACACCTTCAAAACAAAATGAAGCAGAAAAAACCCCCATAAACTACCTCTTATCTGCTCTTGTTATGCCAGCCTTCAACCTCCGTACTGCAGTGCCAACCTAATCCTCCTGATACTGATTTTGTTGCACAGAACACTCGAGAAGGCAGATCAGAAGTTCATTTCCATCAGTTTGCTTACATAGTGTTTAAGACAAACAGTTTCTGGGAGTCAGCTTTCCCAGCTTTCAGGTTTAAGTCTTGGGATTGGCCAATTTGGCTCTGTAGGAGGGTAGGACACCTAATGAATTCTCTGCCCATGTTGGAAGTCTGTCCTGCACCCTCTCATATGCATTTCCCAGGTGTCTCAAGGGTAGAATGGTACTGCAGTCCTTTACTCATCCATGGGCTTCAGAGATCACTGTCTTCTTGACATTTGCCTGTTTTCACAATACATTTAGGGTTTTTATCTATATCTGGTATCTCCAATGATTTGCTCTAGCAAACCAAGTCACTTGGGAGAGTTCAAAACTGTTTTGGCTTAATTATGTACAAAACCTGTGATTCACAAATGTACTGGAAGCCACCAAAACCAGGTTAGAGGAACAAGTGACTCACTAGACATACAGCTGCCACACCGAATTTGTTCCATAGTGCAGAGCTTGTTCACTGGGCCACTACTGCTTAGAGCCACACTGCTATCACACTGCGCTAGCTGGAAAAGCTGGACACAGCTTTCAGCAAAAATTCATTTTTGAAAACACCACACCCATGATGCTCACCTCTCCTGCTTGGGTTTACTGTGAGGGGGGTGAGACAGTGGCCCAGGCTGCCCAGAGAGGCTGGGGGTGGCCCCTCCCTGGAAACATTCAAGGTCAGGTTGGACAGGGCTTGGAGTAATCTGATCTAGTGGAAGGTGGCACTGCCCAGGGCAGGGGAGTTGGAACTATGTGAGGTCCCTTCCAACCCAAACCATTCTATCGTTTTCCATATGTAATATGGATATATTACATATATGTACATATATTCCATATGTAATATGTAAGTCGGCCATATGTAATATGGATAAAATTCACACTCGGGAACCCAGCGGAGTTTTGCTAAACTAGTCTTACTCAGCTTGACCCAGCTTTTGTGTAAGATCTTGTATAAACAGAGTATTACTTATTTCTCTCATATATCCTATATGCAGGAACTTTCTCATTTCAGTTTATTTCTCCTCCACAAACAAGCTGCACCACTACAGTTGTCTTAAAGCAAAGCAGAACTCAAAAAAAAAAAAGCAGAATTATTAATTTTTACTTTGTCTGCAGAGGTCAACTCAAGCCTTTCTCAGCTTACAACACTGTGGTCAAATAATACCTTGGCATCTCCTCAGTATTATTTTTGACAAAATGCCTTTAAGTTTCATCCCCACCTCCTAAGTGAAGTCATAACCTTAACACTTAGAAAAGTTGTTTCAATTTGTTTCCAAGCAAGGTCTATATCCCTTTTCAAAACAGATTAACTAGGGATGTAGAGCATTTGTTTTGCATCGTTTCCAGCTTTCATTTTCAAAGGAATGCTACCTCTTGCGCTGCTGAGTGGTTTGAGGTACAATGCTAATTCTTCCACACATTTCTTGCCCTCCTCATAATGCTTTGTATCTTCAGCTCCACTGCATAAAGTAATTGGCTGCTGCTCAGGAACCTGAAAGGAGACAACATGTACAGCCATGATGAATATACATAAATAAGTGGCAGTCATCCCTACAAACACCGTATCAAGCTTGTTAGCCTCAAGCAATTCCTGTTTTGTTCCCCTTCTGTGTTTTGTATATTAGTAAGCATTTTTCAACTTGTTTAATGAAAAAATAGCATTAAGAAAAATCAACAAAAATGAACACAAAAGAGAATTTAAAGAATTTATGGTTAGCAGACTTCTTATTTAGTGCCTGACAGGAACTATAAGCAGAAGACTTATTCCATGACAAGAAAAAAAAAAATACAGGATAAACACGGCATTTCTTAGAACTATAAAACTTTGGCAGAAATGACACACACACACATATTGAGGCACCCCCAAAGCTGGCTGGTAAAAAATAATCATCAGAACAAATCAGTCAAACCTTGGTTTGCAGGAGAGTACAGATTCATACCTAGGGCCTCCCAGCTCTAAAATCATCCAGGGATAAGCGATCAGAGCTACCTGGATTAGTGGGGGGAAAGACTTAGCAGCAAATACTCCAGGACACCCTTGGAACATATTCTGACTAGACCTAATTATCAAGCAGCAGGATCAAGTTATGCTACAGAGTGCATATGAACACACCCTGCAAGTATAACTGGCCTGTGTTGCCAGGTTAACTGTCTTTGGTTTTTGTTTTGTCTTGCTGATTTGAGTTTGTTGGGATTCTTTTTTTGGTTGTGACATCTGTTTCTTCATCCAGGCATTCACCAGACAACAGAATTTTTTAAAAGAATGTTGGAGTACCCCTCCCCCCAAGTTATAATTCTGGTTTTGTTTTACTCCAGTTAAATTCTTTAAACAAATTCGAAGGTGCAGCACAGCACTGCACTGATGTTTCTCACCATCATTATTCAGCAGTCAACTCACTTGGTCATAGTCTGGAGAACTGCAATTTTTAAGACGACTAAACACCAGCACTTTTTGCAAATGCTATAGAAGTGCAAAGAGATTTCAGGCTTCAACTTCTATTTCCAAGTCAATCATGATCCCGCTAGCAATACCAGCATGTTAATCCTGCATAGCTGCTTACCAGGACCAACCCAGGCCCTCAATCTGGCAGCACAAGCCTTTAATGCTTGAGTTAAAGACAGCTACAAACCCACTAACTGTCGTGTGCAACCCAGCCATGGAAAGCGTAGCACTACGATGGCAGCTGCAAAGAAAAGCAGTGACTATCTATAAAATACATATACACATATACCACACCGACATGGATAGGAGCTGTCCTATCAATTTTAATAAGTAATTTGTTTCAATACATGGTCACACTTCTCCTATGGGTTTAGACATCTGCATGTGCTAAGTTGCTCCTTTGACACACATGGCAAAAAAGTTACTGGCTGCATCTCTCTTACTTTTGCAGCATGTAACAAAAAAAGTCTCCAAGTATAATGTATCAGCTGCAATTAAGAGTTGATACCACCCCAAAAACTAACATTGTCAAGACAGCCTGTATCAGTCACGTTGACAGGGAAAAACAAACCCAAGTTTGATCACACCAAGACAGCAAGGCTGGCCTGGATGCTTTTCCCAGACTTTAGATAACTTAGGACGTTTTGGAAAGTTTTTGGTTTTGTTTTGATTTTGAAGATGGGGTGTGTTTGTCTGGGGTGTTTTTGGTTTGTGGGTTTGTCTGTAAGCACGAAAGCCTTCAGCAAAAGGCATTTTGCAAGTGTATCTTGCAGAGGTCAGCCACGGCAACACCAGCTGCATCCATTTCTTGGGATTTGGGAAACAAATAGTAACACCTTCAGTATTTGCTGTCACATTAATAGAACACTCCTACTCCTTCTCAAAGCCACTGCCAGTTTAGCAGTCTGCTTCTAGCTGGGAAGCTACACAAGCAGAACTGGCTTACTGATCAAGCAACGCATATCTCATGCATTTGTGCTGAGACAGAGACTACAGAGTCTCTGCCCTATTTTCTGCTGTAATGTATTTTGTGCAAATTCCTCTGTACTTCTGCAAGCATTTGATTTGGCACTAGTGATGACCTAAAACCCAGCCACAGCGTCACAGCACCCAGCAGACAAAGAGGGCTTGGAACAGATGTGGGACAGGAAGCCGTGCTCAGCCCTGGATTTAGTTCTTGCATTATGGCAGGTTTAGTACACATTCAGAGCAGTGGTTTGGAATGCCATACGCAGCACAACTCCACCAGCGAGACACAAGGACTGTCTAGGCAACAAACAGAAAGCTCTCCCCCCCTGAAAAAAGCTGGCATGGAAAAAAATTCCACAGGTTAATCAAGCTGTTGGACACTGTGTATCTGTGTATCATCGCCATTTCTTCTCTTGGCGCAGCAAGACTCAGTGTAAAAATCTAAAAGCCTTGAACAACTGTACTGTTTGCAAAATTAGCCTGAAAGATTAACAGCTTAACTCTCGTCTTAAACTGGAGCATGTGTAGTACTGAACAATAAACTAAGATGCTTATTTTGTGGCCTCAGGAGTCTTCAGGATCAGAGAATATATTTCTCCCCACACACTTCATCTTCACTCATGTGATGCATCTCACAGTAAAACTCACAAATAATATGCCTTTTTGCTGGTTCTATTATATGCACTTGCATACAATAGAACTTTTTTCTAATATTTAAGGATTAGAAACATAAGAACAACACCTACCAAGAGAGAAATGGTAAAAACATGATTCACAAAAGTCACAGGAGATCACAATTTTCATTTTTGCTCTGTTACGTAATTCCTGAGGGACAACTGAGAAATAATTCAACTCCAAAGCATTTTCACTTCCCCTTCTCAAAATACCCTTCCAATAGCAAGCAGGACCCTATGCTCACTTCTGTTGAAGTTCTGTTTATGCCTCTTGAGAGCCTCAAAATAGATGTCCTGCAGAGTGAGTTCATTATTTTTATCCTCACTCAATATTCTGGTCTCTCAGACACCACACCCTTATCACAGTTTTCACTGCCAACATACTTATATAATGTAATAAACACCTCCCAAGGGGGACTAGAGCAAGACAAGAAAAATTATCTCAAGTGTTTAATTATTTGTATTTGTGATTACTCGGCATGTATCTGCCTTGGTGACGACTGAGTATGCTGGCAGTGGAATGCTGCCCACAAGCATGACTACTCGTGACTGTGGCAAGAGACAGGTTATGATGCCACGAGGAAGGGGACCAGAAAAGAAGCTAAAGCATCACCTCATACCAGGCAGTGATTTTGAATTGGTGATTTAAGCATAATTTGATGAAAAATGTCAGCTTGAGTTGTCACTAATTACCATTAGACATCTAATTGCACAGAATGAGAACATGTTAAACAAACCAATCCCCATTTTGCCTGGTTTGAAAATCGTTTCCCCTCAATATTTTTCCCCGCTGTGAATGGATGATTTGCTTCTGCCAAAAAACAAGAACAAAACAAACAAACAAAAAATAACCACCCACACACCAAAACACCCCCAAACCCAAACAAGATCCTAAGACTACTGTCTTCTCTTCCTCAAGAGTTTGCACTACAGACAACTTCACAGATAATTCTTTTGGGTCACTTCATTTCACAATAAGAATTATCGAATCATCATCATCATCATCATGGCTTGGCTTCGCGAATGAAGATCTGAGAAGGGCTTTTCCCATGCTTCACTGCAAGCGATAAGCACACCCTTTGGGCCAGCACAGTGGGTTTTTTAGGTGAGGTGCAGAGGACAACTCTGACTCCAAACCCGGGCAGATGGAGCTCGTTTAGCCTTGTAAGGCATCCATCATCTAAGAGAAGAATTATCAAATATGCTGCTAACATCTATGCAATTGTCATCTTCCCCTGGGAGTTAAGATGTCTCCACCCCATTCTCTTCTCACACAGGATTCCATTGACTAATGCCTAGAATTGTATTTATTGTGTGCAGCAGGAGGCTATGAAAGAAATTAAAGTACCACAGGAATTTCTGCCACTTAATGTCACCTGTCTGGAACGTGCATACTGCTGTTTCATGCGTTAACAAAACAGTAGGGAAGAGCTTAGATGACAGACCCATGATTATGTACCTTCGAAGTACTGGTCCGGTGAATGTTTTAAAAGGTTGCACATAGTGAGTAATATGCGGATGCTCAAATAGTTCAAATTCAAAACCTCATTCCCACACAAACTGGCTTAAGGGATTTCTTTACCCGCAAAGTTTAAAAAGCAAGGTATCCCATGAATACCTTTTTTATCTGTGTTCAAGGTCTGTGCCTTCCCTTCCAGTATGCTTAGCTCCTGCTTAGGCACTTGGCTATTTCCAGCTCCCCCAGGAATAATAATTCCCCTCTTCCCCTTACAATTCCTTCTCCTAGTCACCATCTTCCTCAGCAGCTGAATTTATCTGTAGGTGAGCTGAACTGCCTGATCGCTGCCTTCCAGAGCAGAGCCTGTAACTACTGTTGATGCGAACAGCAGGCAAGCAGAAATCCAAGTCTCTGCAACAGTTAATTTTCACAAGGATGGCTATAACCTGGGTAACAGGTTTCATTTTAGGAAAGGAGTGAGGAGAGGAAAAACTGAGAAAAACAGCCTGTAATTCAAGTAAGACACTTGAATTACCACTGAAGTGATGAAACCTACGCAGACAGAAAATGCTGTTGTCAGAGAAATAGGTTATTGCTTTCCTGGGTGACTATGTGACAAATTTAGTATGTTTTCCCCAGAATTACAGTCCTGCTTATTTCACCCACTGTGCTCATGCAAAAGCAAATGAATGTGACTAGCTCACTGCTGCCAGTCATGGCAGAACAGATTTGTTTCTTCGAACTACCTTGTTTCCTCCTCTGCCTCCAGCAAAAAAGCACTTAACGTGTTAGGAAAAGAACAAACTGTCATGTCCCCCCACCCCCAAGATAAAAGCTTTAATTGTGTTGAACTGTATCTCCTTCTAAAACGAAACCTGTTTTTTGGAATTTATCATTTAAAAAAATACACGTCTCCATGGACTCAGGTTAAGGAGTACAGGGTTTTCTTGGAGATTAGGGGACATACACATTAATGACACATACAGTCTCCTGAAACTAAACCAAGAAGCTGAACAAGAAAATGGGCTTTGTTTCACTGAAGTTAATGATACCATGTTCATGGTCCGTAAGGCAGCTTGCTGCTTATACTTTATTTGTGTTGATACATACCAAAGAGAGTCCACCTTTCTAACGGGACAGAGTTCAAACTTACTGTAGTTTCTCTAAAGTACTTTTTTTTTTTGTTCTTAACCAAGCCTTTTTCTCTAAAAATATAAAAAAATTTAAATGGCCTTAGAGGGACTAGTGTAAAACAACTGTTTCCCTATCCTCCACAGCAAAGTAGTGTACTTATTTTCTAGTACTCCATTGTCTGGTAAACACTACAACAGATGCCAGGAAGGGAAAAGGAAGAAAAAGGAGGGTGAGTTGTACTGAACACTGATTTCATTCAGACACTCATTGAAATTAGGAGCTGGGGAGGAGGTGGTATAAATTTCTCCTAAGGGAAAAGAGAAAAGGAAAAACCCAGCTAAGATAAGTGATTATTTTTTAGGAACCAGAATGCAGCGAGCAGCATACAGGCAGGAATGAGTGGCCAGAGAATACTGTCTCTTTTGGTGGCATTTACAGCTTTAAGGTGACCATGAAACAAAGTCCTACAAAAACTTGATCTCACAAAAATTTAAGACAGAAAAAGGAGCACAAAAATTGTTATGAGTTCAAAGTTGGCATCTAGAGTTCAGAGCGCTCAAGACAAATACAACACTATCATAAAGCCACTCTTCCTTCTTCATACCTCACGTGCACATGGATGAGGAAACTCTGGTTGACTAACTAGCAAAACCAGAATAAAATTCTCAATTACCTGTAACAGCGGCAGGGCAATTTCCTGTCTCCTTACAGAGCACCTTGTTTTTACGGAAATTTTAATTCAGGCCAAGATCAAATTAAAGCTATCACACACAGCTTATCACAAAGCTTAAATACACACAAAACAACCAAAAAAATGCAGGAGGAAAAAGACATTTATCATAAATGTGGACATCTGGATACCACTGAAAGTATTCTAGAAACTCTGGAGAGGAAGAAAGGAAGATGTAAGGGAGAAAGAGAAATACACTATTTTATGGCATCACCTACAAATCTCTCACTGCCTGGAAGCTCTTCAAAGATGGTAGCATCCACGAATCACATAAATGGAAGCACACAGTCTCATTGCCCTCTCCTGCAGGGCAGGAGGAGTCACTTAGCACAGCCAGAAGCACAATTCAATTTTTAAAACTTCTGAAATAACTTCTGTGCCATGCACTGAAGAACCACCATGACAAATTAGCCATATTACATGATAAACCAAATGAAAAAAGATGTGGCAAAAGCACACGTGGATCTCTCATTCTCAGTACCTAAGAAAAAGCATCATAAGAGCATCTTTATTTCCTCCACATCTTTTAAAGTTCCTCTACAACACAACTCTTCCCTTTCCCCTGAACTACGGATCTCATTGAATTTTCCGCTGCCTCCAACTCTGCTGAGCCCAGACACAGAAGCAGAACAAATCAAACCTCTGTAACAAACGCATCCCATCTACATCTTTGTTCCTCACCCATAAGCCAGACATGATTGTCCATCCTTTCCCCACATCCACAATCCCATCCAGCCTTGGGATCTAACGAGAGTAAGTTTATGCCAATCTAAGTCTTGTGCTGCAGCTGAACAGGGTGATCCTGCTTTCCACACATCTCTCCCCCTTGCCTGGGGCTGCCATCAGTTCCAGTGCCACTGCAGTACTCATCCCCAGCAGATCAGCTGACCTCATGAGCACCCTTTCCAGCAGAAAGGGGAGTCTAGGACAGGCTCCCCCCATTTACCTACGTGGATTTAGATTAACATGTCAGCTCAGAAAGTTGCTTTTCCAGAGCACAGTTTCAAATTTAACATAAGGCAGTACAAGACTGCTACCAGAGGAGCAGCTACCAGAGGTGTCTGTCCCACTTTCCTTAGTCTCCTCTCCGGCTTTCAGGACAACTGATCACCAGTCCATGTTAAAGCAAGTACCACAGAAGAATGGCTTCCCACCAGACGAGCTCACTGATTCCATTCATCCTTTTGGCAGAGTATGGCTAGATACAAGTTAGGGAAGGACGGGAACAGAACCAACCCATTCTGGTGACAGCCCACAGTTACACTAAATTAGATGTAAACACAAAATCAGTGACCAGTAGAATCAAGATTTAAACTGTTGTTCCAGGCACCTCTACTACAGCATGTCAAAGGTTTAAAGCCCATATTTGTCAGTTTACAAAAAGGTAGATGACCACTTTACACACCATTAACAGAGTCATATTCTTTGTTCATGACTTGTCCTCCTAAAAGAAAGAGGGAAAACAACATGGAAACAGGTTTTTTTAAAGAATGAAAAGAAAAAGCACCAATACCTGAGCACCCACTAGTTGCAGCAAGGCTGAGTTCACAGGAAGGAGTTCAATGTCTGTGTTGATAGTGGTCTGATCAAAAGGGCATGCCTTACGGTGGAGCTTGTTGAGACACATCTTGCAGACTGTGTGGCCACAGCCTAAGCTGATGGGTTTCCGTACTGTTTCGTCGAAAGTCTGTGTGCAAATCGGGCAGGAGAGAAAATCCGTCCATTGTGGAGCTTGTACAGGCATTGCTTCAGGAGTTAACTGACAAGACAAAAATCTAAAGCACAGATTCCACTGGAATCAAAATCTTTGAAAAAAGTCTGTTTGTTTTTAAATATCTTCTGTAAGTACAGACAGTCAGCACATAGTGTGAAACATAACCTAAAAGAAAAGAGAAACATAAAGTTAGCATTCTCTACTGAAGGAGGCTCGTGAAATCCTTTGTGGTAGGGAATACCACTTGTAAGAGGTATAGCTGAACTAGGAGTGCACTTCTGACATTAGAGGGCTGAGTCAGGACCTCCTTTAATTCCAGCTAGTCCCTGGCACTGGAAAACCTACTTAAAACTGTTGCTGCTGCCGCTATGCACCTTAAAAAAAACTATTAAAAAACCAAGATAGTTATCTCTCACTGAAGTTACAAGACCAATTAGCTTTTAGGTTTTATGTCCTCTTTTTTCTTTACAAATGAGCCAATTACCATCAACTAGATTTGAATTTTAAAAGACAGTTTTTGAAGGGCTGTTGTGCTTATTTCACTAAAACTTTTTTTTACAGTATTCATTGTAAGTTTTAAATAATCTTGCTTAGACAAAGCTTCACCCAAAATCTATCACAAGCAAGCTTTCTTTTGAGTTCAGTGGGCTCAGAAGAACTAGATGAATGGCTCAGGGTACAGTAAGACACCATCTGCATGCAACACACCTCACACGTTGCTGGGTATTACTACAAACTGCTACTGCAGTGCCTTCACCCAGGCTGATCTGTACAGAGCTGCATGGTGTCGCATAGACATAGCCAGTCACATCTCCATTACCCCAGGAATCTCCACGCATCACTGGGAATGATTCAGCATTGATAACTTGCCCTCAAGTCAGCTCACCAAACAGTTCCATCCTTCACTAGCAAGAGAAAATTTTTAGGAGTCATTTCGCTCTGGAAGAGTGACGCTTTTCTAATCCTGATTTAGATCATTCATTGCGTACTTAGAGAGTATACTGACATAGAACAGAACATCTTTACTGCATTGAGAAGTTACACTGAAACACTACAGCAGAGGAGAACCTGGGAGGGTCTTACTACTTGGTTCTTTTGAATCTAAGAGCCAAGAAGATAAAATGTTACTCTCCTGGTTTGAGCTAAAACTTCCTTGTTTTGGGTAATGGACAAATAGAATTATTCCATGCAATACAATGATTCCGCATTTAATTGGTTAAGGGGGTCAGGTGAAACGTTACATCGGGAGCCTTTAAAAGCAGCAGGCCGGGGGAGCGTCGCTCTCTTGGGCTTCCGGACAGCTGCACGAAGGAGCACTGCCGCAAATCTGCCAGGAGGAGACCAGGCCGAGAGCTGAGGGCCTGCACCTCCAGATCGCTGAAGGTTACAGACTTTGAACTATTATTGCCGTGAGTCCCGTCTGAAATCGGGTGAGAATATTTGAACTCCCTGCCGTTTCGTGCCAAGAGCTTTCTTGCTGTTAAATTGTGCTGTGCACGGGGTTTTCTCCCCTCCTTCTCCATCTCTCCGCAGAAAGAACTTTACTTTTCTCTGCCTGGAAGCCGCCGCAAAAGTTTTTACTCCCACCTCGCTGCTGGGTGACTGCCAAGAGAACTGATCTTGAACAAGACTGTTAAGAACTTTGGTTATCTGAATCCTCTTTTCTTAGTTTTTTTTCCTTTCTCGGTTTATGCATATGTATAATAGTGTATAGTTGTGTGGTTTTATTGTTTATTAAAAGTTTGTTTCAGTTTCCCAAACGCAGACTGAGGTGTGAATTTCTTCTTTCCCCTTAAACCCCTTCTGTCTCTAGCGAGACAGAAGGGATCGTTAAGGAATTCAAGGAGTTGTTACCTCGGTACCTCGCCCCTCAACGGTACCAAATAAGGGCATGGAATATAAGGCATCCCTTTGGGGCAAAATAAATCAACAAAAGCAGAACTCTGCCTGTGAGGAGAAATATAAGAGACTAGACAGATGAAGTGACCTGAAAGGAATCATTATCAGAAGTAAAATTGACAATAAAAGTTTCTGATGTCTGGCTTGCTTTCTACCACCAGCGAAGTTAGCAAAAACCAGTGCAGGTCAGAGTTACTACTAAACATTTTTCTTAATCTAGCAGCAAAACAACAACAAAAAACCCCACTCCGAACAGCCAGATGTGTTATTTTCTCTTTGCCACACACTGCTGGCTGAGGTTTCATACCAAGGAGTATGCACTTGCTTGCTAATATGTGCTCAGATAAAGTTCTTATATAATCAAAACAGCAACATTTCATCAAATCTGAGCTTAAAGACAACCTCAAAATTAAAATCTCAATTGTAAGTAAAGAGAGAAATTTCAAGTTAGAACTTGTGCACTTCAAAATCAAAGCATTTCAAAACAGCAACAAAAACCTGATGCTAAAACAGAGACCGAGAATCCTCAGGCTTTTATTCCAGAATTCAGTGCAACACTGCTCACAGTTAACATCAGTTTGCCAAGGCAAACAATGAAGAGATACTAGTTAAGCTTTTAGCCATGTTTCAGCAATGAAATATTAAAGCTCAGTTCTAAAGCTAATGATAAAAATTCTTCCAATCTTCCAAAGACAGCATACAATGCCACACAGCCACTGTTTACCAGCCAACAAGGAATCACTAAGAAATCAATACCAGCCGGACAGCGTGGTAGTGAGGAAAGGTTAACCACATGCAGCGCCTCTACCACCACCACGGCACAGCTAGATCTGCCAAGCTTGTTCAGTTCCACCCCCTAATTACCTCCTTAATAGCAAATCAGTAATTTTTTTTCATCTCGTCAGCAGACAGCTGAATCATTCCCCTTACTACTATATCATCATAACTGAAACAAAAACATGTAAACATAAGTTATTTGACTGAGTTAACTACCTAAACCATCCAGGACATGTCGTTCACTTCTGTCGTGCACTTCTGTCCACTCCAGACTAATGGCATAATGAAATAGGTCATGTTTATTTACAATCTCAACAGCTGAAAGAAGTCCAGGGAGTCTGTGGAGGGAGGAGTAATTAGTGGCATCCCTTATTGCTTATCAAGGCAGATGTCAAAAGACTAGAGAACAATGGAGGCAAAGCTTATGCACAAGAACAACTCTCAGAAGGGGCCCAACGAGCCCAAGCCTGGCACCACACTGCCAAAACAGAAGGGCACATCACACGAGCGGGAGACCCACAACCCTGGCTGGGTATACACAGTCACTAGAGAGGCGCAGTCTGTGGATGTGTACTGGTGCCTAAATGCCAGAGGAAGGCCACAGATAGCACTGACAATAGAAAATATGGCTGGGAGAAACCTCAGGAAATTGTTTGTTTCAGCACAGCCTAACTGCTGGAACAGATGGCTAACTGGCTTGGTCCAGCCAACCTTTTCCCCATAGGAAAACAGAAAAGTTGTCTGAGCAACAGACCCTGCTCAGCTAATAAATCTCTCAAATGTATTAGCACAGAACAGGGGAACTCCTCTGGTCCCACTTAAGATGGGGATGGCATCACAGGGACAGATGGTTCATGAGCTGCATGCATACAGGCTGGCACCAAACCAGGCACTGCTGCTCCCACAGCTTTCTACATGCACAGCCCAGTGCTCCTGCTGGATCTTCAGACAAGGGAGCAGAGCCTAGCGCTGAGATACAACCTAAACCTCTCCCAGGCGCAAAGCATACACATGTAAGAAACAAAGCTGGGAAAGATGCGTGCCTTTTCACAAGGATTGTGACTTGCTGTGACCTTGGAAATTACCAGAAACAAAAGATTTAACTTCAAAGAGCTACTTTGAACAAGAGATTAGGAAGAGCAATAAGATGATGGAAACAAGAGGGTTTCATTATCACAGAACCATCTTCACTACAGAAAGAGAACACTTCCTGGTACAGATAAGGTAGGAAAAGCATATTCCCACTTTCATGGTACAATACTTTTTCAAAAAAATACTTCTCTCCAGCATTATGCCAGAGGTGAGCAAAATGCAAACATTTAGACACTCCCCTCCATATTACGACATTTTAACCCACCCTTTCAATTCACTAAGTATTTCACATCTGTTAGTTTCCAACCCTTTAAATATATATATAAACATGCACTTTGTGCATGATTGAGGAAAGATATGTCAAAACCCAAGAAAACAGAAAACTAAAAAAAAAAAAACCACACATCCACATTACATAAACTGGAAGACAAGAGGCTATAATTAAGAATGAAAATGCCCCAAGACATAGACCTTTAATACACTGGGACCCAAGACAGATTTATTTTGTCATTTTAGAGTTTGAAAATATAGAATACCTGCATGCAAGTCTTCTCCTCCTACTTAGCCCTGCATAAACTGATTTTATCCACAGCTAAAAGAACCTGAAAAAATTTCTCCTCTCTTCTGGGCCCTCCCTGACTCCCCCAGAAAATCCTTGAAATTCCATCCTTCAGTCCAGGCTGGAAATGTCACAGTGTAATCAGATCAGTGACCCAACTTCTGTGGGACCTTGCCAGCGCTTCAGAGAAAGACAGGATCATTCTGTAAAACACCAGGACAACTGCTCAGTGCTTTCCCACATTCTTTATTCTGCTGGACTACAATGCAGCTGGGACACAGCCTCCTGTACAAGCTGTGTTATGTCTGGGGTGGCCAGAGCCTTCCACGCATAGCTAGAAAGCTTTGTAGATTCAATCCTCAAAAATAAGATGTTTTTAAAATGCAGAACACTCTGTACCAATGTCCACTGGCATCAAATTTCACACTGTGACATACAGAAAAACTCTTCTGCTTCCAGTTAAAATTCAGCTCCCTTTAAATTAATTGCACTGTTCACGTCTTTCAGTACAGGTACCAAGTATATGCTGAGTACTCTCACAAACATGTTATTTGGGCCTAACGTGTACTAGCACAGACGTATCACGCGCCACTTCGTCATGCACAAATGCCTTGCTCTTTCACAGCAGCAGTCCACAGTAAGTCACGTTACAGTTTAAGGCAGATGACTCGGCACACCTACAGGACACCCTCTGCTCAGTTTCTGCCCTTGCAGGATACACAGCTCCTAAAAGCCTACTCCCGTGGTTTTGTGCATCTCCCTACGGCATTTCACTAAGCTTTTCTTACTCAAGCAGCATCATCTGGACATTTGCAGATGAAAATTTTTAATAACAGCAATTCTTACTGTCTGCTTTTTAGTCCTGAAGCCGTTTCATTTTTACTGAGTCTTACTCAGAAATAAAATGAGCAAAACTTCCTGTAGCAGTTAGCAGTGAACATGTGAGTGACTCTGTTTAGTGCAAAGCTTAACACTAGAGCAGCTCCTCACTGCCAGAACAAACTCAGGCTTGCCAACCGATCCATTCATACAAATACAGCTCTTGCTAATCTATAGTTTAATCTAATAAAGAAAATACCATTTTATTAGTTATTTTAAAGACTCCCCAGTAGTAACATACACATTTCTGAGAAAAAGCAACTTAGCCAAAGACGCAGTTTTCTCTCCTGTGAGACTTGGTTCTGTGATACATTAACTACTTCAAAACCTCTCTGCCACTCGAGATGAAGAATAACAACCTAAATGAAATTAAATAGTAAAACAATTCCTAACTAAAAATGGTTACTGGATAGCCACAGTGCAATCCTAACCAACAACCAGACCCCTCCATACTTGCTTGCCTAGTGCCAAACAGACATCACCCGTTTTCACCAGGCCTCACAGGACCTCTTTAAGTAAGTTTCCTACTCCAGTGTGCTCTGTGTAATAAACTGCTTTAAGTATCTTCTCTTTCCTTTGTAAACCTAATGCTTTACAAAGTCTTGCATTTTGTTTTAGGGAAAAACATATGACAACCTATGGGAAACCCTGACCTGACAAAAGCAATGGGTTGTTCATAGAGACTCAACATTTTGTTCTCAAAAGGCAACTGAAGCCACACACACAACCAACCAGTACTGCCAACTTGACAGAAAAGGCTAAATTATGCTAGCTGCATTTTCCTTATCCAATTCCACAGAAAAACCTCTGAGAAAGTTAAAAAAAGAAAGAAAGCCCAAATCTGATCAAAGAGTAGGTAGCAGATGAAGCTTCTTACCATTGCCCAGGGAGCTCCATGAACACCACATGCAATAAGCCCAGAATAGTATTTCTAATTGAGGTTTTTTCCTCCCCTCCTGTTTGCTCTGAAATTTCGCGGCACACTCAACTGACGGCAAGCACTTCACTTCCTCATTCCTCCAGTGAGCATACCTGCTCACATGCACACTCCCCAGTGCCTATGAACTCTCGCCCAGAAGACACAGCTCCGTCAAAAGAAATTCCCACCCAACAGCAAATTCTGGAAGGTTGTGTGTAACATGTTCCCACCCTTCTTTCAAAGCTATATAAACACCAACAGGCTTCAGTCTCTTTGAAAAGAAAAAAAAAGGAAAAAGATAAAATCAAAATTCTGTCCCAAACTCACTGAAGCTCAATTAAATCAGATTCAGTAATATTATTTTGACTGTGAGAACAAAGGAAGAAGCTTATCTATTTTCATGCAAGTCTCTTATTTGGTAGTCTGTAAAGTACTTTAGGAAAATGAGGCCAGTTAAGGACAAGATGTTATTCCTCATTTGAAGCTTCCTGGTTTGTAACAGCACAAGGGAAACAAAACAAATGAAGAAAAACCCCACCACCACCACCACAACTCTACCACAGGACCTCCCCAGCAGAGGATCTAAAAGCAATTCACAATGATTTAAGCTTCACATCCTGTGAGGGAAGAGCTTACTATAGAAAAGTGTTGAATAAGGTTATTTATTCAGTGTTTCACACGAAAAAAAAAGAAAAAAGGAATGAAACCTGATATATCATTCTCTTGACATCTTGTTCTCACTCAAAATTCAATCTCTAGTCTTGCACTATTATGATCATAAACATTAGAAGACAACATGTCTGTAGAGGAAGCTTAAACCCCCCTGCTCATACCCACCAAAACATACACCCTGTGCATGGCTCAAACAGTGTATTTTCAGGGAAGATACACATGACTAACTTCTTAATTTCTGGTTGATATTATAACATCCTTTACAGATTGTTTAAAGCAAGGGTAGGTGACCAACTCTTAACAGTAAATTGTTTCATGATCTATTACCTAAGGAGGATTTCCAAGCCCATAGATGATTGTCTAGGGAGTTAATAGTAGACAAGCATGTCTAAAACACATTCATTTCAAATCAGGAGTTCTTCCATTTGTCAAAGCAAATGCCTGTAACAGTAACACAATGATTAAACCAGGATTAAAAAAAAAAATTCAAGTAAGAACTAGAGAACAGGAGAAAGGTGGTATGTACTTAAAATATCCACAACAGTTTTCAGGATGCAGACTTTGGTTCAACTGGTCAAACACTGGAGAACTACCAACCTTGCTCTCGAGGAGGCAAGCAAATAATTTCCTTTTCCCAGTAGATGATACAGATTTGAACAGCAGAACACCCAAATAACCAAAACAATTGCAACAACTGCAAATTTGAAAACTAGAGCTAATGATTAAGCAATTAATGTGTTCCTGAAGAAGTATATTCTGACATTGTTGGGTCTGAGGCCTTTTCCAAGTAATTAGAGAGACATTTCCTCATCCATATCAGAAGACCAGAAAAAATAGGTTCAAGTTTCTATGTTCAGAGGGACTAATCTCCCCTATGACAGTTTTTCAGAGTTTCTACAAGAATCTATATGACAAAAAAGTGGGGGTTTATTTGGTTTTGAAAAAAAACCAACAATGAAACATAAACAACTTCCAGATTTACTAGTGTTTGCCATTAGATCTCCCAGCAAAGGAGCTATAGTAAAGATAAACACAAGCTCGTAAAAGTCTTCAGATTCAAGGCTACATACCCACATTACTTCCTCGTGTCACCTAAAGAAGTCACTGCTCTTCCATTCTCATTCTGAGATATTCCAGCTGAACTGTTTGCATAGTTGTTCCCTGGCTGAAGGTAGCACTTTTAAACTTAGATCTTTATCAATAAATAGGGGTAGGCAGAAATTACACAACCATACCTCATTTTAACTGAAACAGGGCAACAAATCAGCCATGGAAACAGCTCATCTAAAATCAAAATCTATGTAGTAAACTTGAAGAAGAGCAAGCAATGGGAAACGGGTAGCACACTGGAGACTGCAAACACTTGAGCTGCATAGACACAAGTGAAAGAAAAGGCACCTTCAAGTCCTAAACTGCTGCAGCAAAACTTTTTTTTTTTACCTTGTAGCCATCTGAAGTATCAAAAATATCATAGCAGTAATAAGACTAGCATCTGCTAATGAGAAACCATATTAGAGATGAAAATCATTAAGGCCAGTATTATTCTTTCTCATGCAGGAATAATCTACAGCCACCTGACTACTTCTACAGGCATTCATAGAATCATCTGTTTGGAAGAGACTTTTCAGATCATCAAGCCCAACCTTTCACCCAGCACTGCCAGGGTTCCTAAACCACGTCCCTCAGCACTACCTCCACACAGCTTTTAAACACCTCCAGGGATGGGGACTCCACCACCTCCCTGGGCAGCC
>NW_010414692.1:0-7102 GCF_000710305.1 Buceros rhinoceros silvestris
GGTTCCTCCATGTTGAACCCAGGACAATCCCAGAAAGATTAAGATGTGAAACCAAATTCAAACCTAGCAGAAGAAACATCAGTGGGATTAAACCATATGAAAATTAATTTTGTCACAGTAAACTACAATGGAAGAAGGCAGTGGAGCCTTGCACGATGTATTTCACTGAAACAACAGCTCCCTGCAGCCATAGGAAGGACAGATGCAAGTACCTTTTTCTCCCCCAGTGGATCATTCGGTAAAGTAGCTGATTTATATCATATCTGCTTTCCAGAAATAGACCTAAATGCAACAGGGATGGGCAAGAGGAAGGTAGCGTACACATATACCAAGGTAACTTTGAGCTCATCATGCTTTTGGATCCCAAATTATTGCATTACCCAAACACATGATGTTGGTGTATTTTTCTAGCAGAAATTGGAACTACGAAAATATGCTACTTTCCCTGGGAAACTTAGCGGCCCGAAACCAGCTGCAGTGTTATCGTGTGGGAAATTATATCTTTACTGGCTTTGTTTGTTAATTCTAACCAAAATACCCACCACGTGGGGACTAACCCCTTTTAACCAATTATAGTGTTTTAAGAGCTGTGTGCTGTCTGTGTAACAGAGTCACTATCCAATCACCATGTAGTTAGTCGAGTGGACAAGAGTCTATAAATTGGGATGTAATGTAAACAATAAACGGGTCTCACTGCACACCACATTGGCATTGGGAGTGATTCGTCCCAGCTCCGGCTACGAGCTCCGTTACGTGTCGCGACACATATGATAACAGAATACGGAGGGAATAGAAGCTCATAATAAAGCTGGAGTGAGAAATTCACCTGATAAAACAGAGATGGACATGGGCCACTGGCTGGTTTCAGACAAAAAAGCACTGACACTAGCAGTTCTGCTGGACTTACAAGAAATACCTGAATTTTGGGGAATTCTTCTGTAATAACCTATTAAAGTATTGAAATACGTAATTATTCTTTCAACAGTATTCAAGCAGAAAATAAGCAAAGACCAAAGAGGAAAACATATCATGAAGAGATCTATTAAAAATAAATTATATTAGAAAATAGTGACCACTGAACAGAATCTGGACAACTTAAAGTACCCAGGGAAGTACTAATGAGGTGCAGCAAAAACTAGGAAATTGCTATTAGGAGTGAAATGTAGATAAAATTATGTGTGATCAACCTTGAAGTATGATACAGACATCAGACTAAAGAATTTAAAAGTAACTCAAATTTCAAAATCTGTACTGAGATATGAATGCTCAAATAATTTAAAAGGTTTCCATTTGGAAATTAGAAAAGTATGAACTTTCACAGAAGGTACTTCAGGCTACTTTACAGCTTACACACATTCAAAGTAAGCTACTCTCATGAATGTGTTTGCAAAGCACACAGTAGAAGAGAGACTACAGAAACTAAGATTTTAGATTTAAGTTAGAAATTATGTTTATTGTGATTCAAAGCTGATGTTATTCATTACTCAGCCTACATATTAGAGCAGGCAATATTCTCTCTCTTCCTCTGGGTCTTCTTTAATCTTATCTGGATTTATTTTCTGTGTATTTCTGAGTAATCAAAAGTTATAGGCTTGATATCTCTTGAATTAAAAACATCCCTAGTGTTACTGCTATTTCTTTTCTATGTAATAATTTTTTAGCAGGTCTTTAAAACAAGGATTAAAAAAAACTAATAAGGTTATTTCAATCAGAAAGAATCAGCAATTTGATTTCTTCTGATGTATTAAGTAAACACTGCTGTTAAGACAGCAATTGATCCAAGTTGGTGTTAATAAGGGTAGCTGAAATTTTAATGTTAGGCATCCCTTCAGCAGATGTGCACATTCAGGACTATGGTAATGAACCAGAAGTCAAAAGCACTTAACTAATCTTTCCTTTCAATAAGTACAATTATTCAACAAAACTTTCATTTGAATTATATACCAAAAGAAATGTAAATATACTCACAGGACATTCATAAATAGAACCGTTGAGGAATTTTCTGACTAAACTGAAAATGACAATTTGTCAAACTTGAAATGTTTTGCAGAAATGTCATTGACTCAACAAACTTCCATCAGTGCACTGGCAGAGGACCCTCCAGGGCCTGGTAGGCTCCTGGCTGGGACCCAGGTTCCTGCAGCTCAAGCCAGCTGTACTGCTTGGGGTTTTCTAAGAGCCAAGGTACTGAAGGTCCTCAAAGACCTGTGTCACAAGAGTGTTGCCTGCAGGCAAGTACCAAAACTTTGAACTGGAGCTAACCTGAAGCTCTCAGAGACTCCAGACTTGCTACTGTGGAGCCAGGAGCCTGGAGAGTAGGACATGCCAGCCCCAATACCAACACAGCTCCTGTACCCAAAGCAATGCACCGCGTGGCCCCAAGAGCCTCAGCTGAATTCACTACTGTCAGAGCTTTCAGATTTTATGTGCTAATGCTGGAAGCCTTGGCTTTCTGGGTGTGCTTATAAGCCAGGCTGCACAGACACAGAAATACACTGGGAATTTCTTTATGACAGGCATGCCTGTTTTGGAGTTACATTTAAAAATGTAACTCATGTCTATGAATACATCGTAACTCTGCTGTATAGTCTAAGTGTATCTGAATCACGTTTAAACTAGCTAGCTCAGGAATTTCTAGCAATATAGCTTGCTGATCATCCAGTTAACTACCATCTTCTTGGACGTGATTTGCTGCATAACCATGAGGTACAAACACTGATTTGACCAGCTAACTGATAAAAGCACAAACTGCTTCGCCGTGACTGGATTCTGTGTCTCACTGATTAACCCAGGATGGCTAAAATCAAGAATACTCCACACTTCCCAGTAAAGGCAAAAGCTTGATGTGTAAAGGTAAGGCTACTTTTTTCCTGCCAAAATAAAAATACACATGGAAAAAACATCGAATTTACAGGCAGGTGTGAGTGGAAATGAATGGTAGTCATGGCATTCAGTGCAGAGAATGTATATATGATATGTCAACACATGGCAAAGTGTGAAGAATGCATGCGTGCACATATAAAAGAATGTAAGTATTCACAGTACAAAGCAATTTGCAGTTTAAGGAGTGGCTCTCATAGGATCTGTTGAATCCGTAAGGAAATCCCTGGTTGCTGTAAGGTCTGTTAAATTTAAGCTTCAAATTAATCTGTAAAGATACCCCTGCTCTACCAACTTATTTATTGTAAAGAAAAGAGTTGACAGCCTTATGAATATACTCTGTGGAACTGATGCTAATGCTGTAATTACTTTCTGGTTTCCTTGTAGAGCAATACACAGGTCTTGCTTAAGACCTGAACTTAGTCTTTATCAGTGAGACAAAAGACAAGCATGAAGAAATTCCCCAAATCTTCCATTAATATATCTTTGGAAAAAGGATGTTGTTGCATAAATATCAAATGGAATTTCCTAATTGGCCCATGCTACTTCCATACATTTCCCAAAAATCATACATTTGAGTTGTTACAGCAATATAAAAATTCACATCTTCTTCAGACTGGAAAGATGAGAGCACTATAATGCTGTCTGGGATTTAAGTTTATTTTATTATTTTAGGCAGGCAGGGTTTGGGGGTTGGTTCTGTTTCACTGAGTTGTTTGGTTTGTTTTTCCACTTTATTATTTCCCGGGACCCTAAAAGGCTGACTGCTTGACAGAGGCACTTGGTTCTGGGCACTTGCTTTCCCTCATTATCTCTGAAGAGGAAAAAAAATACCTCTTTTGTTCCCCTTATCACTTCACTAACTTATCCAAATATTCATTTCTCTTTTAAGGAGAAAAAGACAACTGAAATCATGCAGAAACTATGCCTTATATATTAAGAAAAACATTATCATTCAGGCAAAGTGCTAAGCACTCAGATAATAAAACAGAATAATTCTACTTGTAGGGTTTTCTATTTCACGTTTTTTCATTTCCAGCTTAACTTGTGCAATTTAAGACAGACTGTGTGTGATATAAAAGAAACATTTTCTTCACAAAACTTTGAGTTTATATTACAAATAATTTATCTACATTCAATCATGACATTTTTATACAACATCATTAGCAAAAAGTAAAATAAACAGTGACACCTCAGATAATGTGAGCTGGCAGTGCTCTTCTGACTACAGTGGAGTTCTGCCAGTTTCTACATTGGCTGAGAGTTTGAACCCTAAACTTACATCATAAAATTAGAAAGAAATTGCAAATTCTCTCTCCCTAAATAATGTGGCTTCAAATAAAACAAAAGTCTTCTTTCCAAATAATTTTAAAAGCATTTGATGAAGTTCACTTCTTTACCACTAACTGCACCCGAGATACTTTACTGGAAAGGTATTGATGTCAGAGATGAAAAATTTGCATTGTAATAAATGCAATGAGGTTTTTCATTTTTCAGTTTGAGAAACTTTAAGAGATTTGATTATTTCATTAAATTTTCCTTTCCTCTCGTCCATAATGAAGTGAAAATTCTATACTCCCATGAAACACCCGCAATTGTTTTCTTTTCTCATCCATGTCCATATGGTAACAGCAAGCTTGGATCCCAAACAGTTTCTCGTGGGTGAGGGTAAATGCCTGATCATTACTTTGGGCATATGGTAACATTTTTTATTGTTCTTCTATTTATAAATATATTATTATCATTTATTAAATGACCTATTCATTTAACATCTATTCAGCCTGGTTCATATACGTGGCAAGCAGGCATTCTGTGCAGCCCACTTCAGCTAACTGCACAGTCACCTGCAGCAACTATATCTGTGAACTGCTCAAAATAAACTGTATTATACAATCTTAGTTCCTTATTAATTTTTGTAATTGGCAATATAATAATTTTTATTTTAAGTTCTAAAATATTTCAACATAAAGCAAACACTGTATCTGTCTCCAATGCATGATATGAACAAGAATCCTCCTCCAGCTCCACTCTGCATCATTTCCCCATTTCTGAATTCATGAATTCTCACAGGACAGGACCTGACAGGATCTGGGTAGCCAAAATACCACGTTAACATTCGAAACGCTATAACACACTGCAAAAATAACATAAAAATGAAAAATAACCCTCTGGCCACCTACTCACCAACCAGCAAGTCCAAGTTTTTTCACTAAACAAGTGGACTAGGACTTTCCTTCAAGGGTTTGACTAAAGAGTCAGACAGAATTCCAAAGAGCCCTGAAGCTTCATTTAAGGGCTCTGAGACGATTCAGCATAAACCCTCAAATCAAGTGAAATTTATTAAATGCAAGTGACAGTAGCATCATATCATAAAACGGAATGACTTACTGCACGTGACTAATCATTAGGCACCTGCTTTAGCAAAAAAGACTCCTTGGTTTCTGTATAGTCAGTGTAAAGCCTCTGGACTGCCCCTTGGAGACTGTCACTTGCTCTCAGCTGATGATAAAAGGAACACAGGGCACAGGTTTGCCAGCTTAATTAGATGGGTTGTGTGAGTTTCCCCTCTACATGCAAAAATGTATAGGATTTAATTTAAAGACAAGCTGCATTTTTTTGAGGTCTGAAGGAAGGCAAGAAAAATGGTTAATGCCAATGGCCTGGGAAAACCAATTTTGACACTCTAGGCAAAATTGTCAGCTCATCTAAATCAACATTGCTCTTACTCTATCACAGAGCTCTGCAGACTTGTAAAAGCTAAGAATGTGGCTATATACACAGCTAGGAAAAACTATGATTAACAGTTAATCTGGGAAAATAGCTATCTGGAAGAGGAAGTGCCTGTAGAGAAGGCAGATCTACATGGTGGGATAGCTTGCATGACTGGAATGCTGTCACGGATGGCAATGTACTTTTTAGGAAAGACAGGTCAGCAGGCAAGGTGGTGGAGTTGCTCTTTTTGTGAGAGAGCAACTGGAATGTATTGAGCTCTTCCCAGGGGCGGATGAAGAGGGAGTTGAGAGCTTATGGGTAAGAATTAAGGGACAGGCTAATATGGGAGACACTGTTGTGGGTGTTTACCACAAGCCATCTCAAGAAGAGAAAGTTGATGAGGTCTTCTATGGACAGCTGAAAGTCACCTCACAATCACACGCCCTGGTTCTCAGGAGGAACATCAACCACCCTGACATTTGCTGGAAAACCTACACAGCCAGGCATGCACAGTCCAGGAGATTCCTGCAGAGCATTGATGATAACTTTTTGACACAGGTAGTGAAGGCGCCAACAAGGAAAGGTGTGCTGCTGGATCTTGATCTAACAAAGAAGGACTGGTTGAGCATGTGAAGGCTGGAGGTAGCTTTGGCTGCAGTGACTATGAGATGGTAGAGTTCTGGATTGTGTGTGGAAGACACAGAGCAACAATTAGGATTATACCCTGGACTCCAGGAAAGCTAACTTCGGCCTCTTCAAGGAACTACTTGGAGAAATCTCATGGGTTAGGGCTCTAAAAAGTCGGGGAGTCCAAGTGAGCTGGTTAATATTCCAGCACCACTTCCTTCAAGCTCAAGATCAGTGCATCCCTAACAGAAAGAAGTCAAGCAAAGGAGGCAGAATTGCTGTGTGGATAAGTAAAGAGCTACTGGAAAAAACTGACAGAAGAAGGAAGATCACAGAATGTGGAAAAAGGCACTAGCCACTTGGGAGGAATACAGGAACACTGTAAGAGTATGAAGGACTGTCGTGAGGAAAGCTAAGGTTCACTTGCAATTAAATCTGGCAATAGATGTCAAGGACAAAAAGGGCTTCTTCAGGCACACCAGTAGCAAAAGGAAGACTAGAGAAAACATGGGTCCGCTGCTGAATGAGGGGGGTGCCCTGGTGTTGGAGGATACAGAGAAGGCAAAGTAACTGAATACCTGCTTTGCTTCAGTCTTTACTGCTAAGGCTGGACCCCACAAGTCCCAGGAAAGGAAAAAAGTCTGGAGACAGGAAGACTTTCTCTTAATTGAGGAGGATTTGGTTAGAGATCATTTAGGCAAACTGGACACCCACAAATCCACGGGCCCTGATGGGACGCACCCATGAGTGTTGAGGGAGCTAGCCAATGCTATTGCTAAGCCACTCTCCATCATCTTTGAAAGGTCATGGGGAACAGGGTGGGTGCCTGAGGATTGGAGGAAAGAAAAATCACACTCCCGTCTTCTCAAAGGGCAAGAAGGAG
>NW_010414693.1:0-484 GCF_000710305.1 Buceros rhinoceros silvestris
TGAAATGAACATCTCTGACCAATACATCACCTCTGACTGTGTGGCCGTTCGATCCAAGGGAAACAGGAATGCTGCTACAGAGCGAGCCCCAAAGTGAGCAGGAAATGCTCCAGCTCTTATCAGCAAGCATGGGACAATAAAAGATTATGGCAAAGGCCTTAAGGGATCATGCTGAAGATTATTTCTCTGAACCAATTAAGCATACAAATTAATTTCCTGGCAGGATAATGTTTTATTAGAAAACAGCTTTTGTAGAGATCCTGGATTTTGCCTTGTTTGTGATTGTTTTTTCACCCCCCAAATTTGTTGTGGATGCTGCTGTCACGCTGGGGAGAACATTTGCTTAGTCTGACTGTGTTTTTCTGGAGTAGCTCTTCAGTAATTTTGCTAAAACCAGACAAAATCTAAGGAATCTGAAAAGGAGGATTCACAGCCAAAACTTAACAACTGACTCCTGATGCAAGAATGATCTGGTAGTCATATT
>NW_010414694.1:0-1420 GCF_000710305.1 Buceros rhinoceros silvestris
AGGGGCAGGATCCCCTCCCTCGCCCTGCTGGTCTCACTCCTGGGGATGAACCCAGGACATGGTTGGTTTCTGGGCTGTGAGCAGATGTTGCCACCAGCACCTGAAGTCCTTCTCCTGGGGGCTGCTCCTCATCCCCTCACCCCCAGCCTGTGCTGATACCGAGAGTTGCCCCAACCCAGGCGCAGCACCTTGCCCAGCCTGTGCTGATACCGAGAGTTGCCCCAACCCAGGAGCAGCACCTTGTACTCGGCCTTGTTGAACCTCATGAGGTTTGCATGGACCCACTTCTCCAGCTTGTCCAGGTCCCTCTGGATGGATCCTGTCCCTCAGGAGAGTCGTCTGTGAATGTGCTGCAGGTGCCCTTGAACCCTTGATAAATATGCACGTGTACACCCGCATATGGACACATATAAATATGTAAATCTACGTTTATAACACATTGTGCGTACGGTCCCTTCCCCAGGGCACATCGAGCACATCCCAGGAGACAACAGGCAGCAGCTACCCCCGGCCTCTGGATCTGACAGCCCGAGCTGGAACTGTGCCAGAGAGCCCAGGAACCCCATGAATTAAACCGCTCACGGTCAGCTCGGCAGCAATCCCTCCCCACCGCACAGGAGGCGACGATAAGCCAAGAGGAGACAAAAGAAGCTGCCCCCGAGTGCCCAGCAGCTGCAGGTGGCACGTTCTGCACGTGCCCAGAGGGTACCAGACATTCACGGTGACACTCCGTCACCCCCAAGCCAGTTCCCTGCCTGAGAGGGGAGAGTTTAAATTTGGGTTTCATTATCACTACACGCTGACCAGGTTTCACCAGGTTTATGCATCCTTGATTTCAGAAAGAGAAAAACCTTTCTACCAGTAAGAACCAGAGGTTGTTTGAGTTGGTTGGCCACTGAAGGCTCTGAAGAGCAGGGTGGACAATCACTGATAGGTAGGAGATGGGATCAGTGACCCCCATTAAGGCATCGAGGTGAATTCACAAACTTCTTGAGAGTTTTAATTTTTCAGATGGACTAATATCCCCAGGAACAGTGACAGGACAAGAAGAAACGGCCTCAGGTTGTCCCAGGGGAGGTTCAGATTGTCCCTAAGGAGCCATTTCTGTCCCGTTGGGTTTGTCCCAGCCTGTCCCCGGCTGCCTAGGGCAGTGGTGGAGTCCCCATCCCTGGAGCGGTTTCCCAGCCGTGTGGAGGTGCTGCTGAGGGACAGGGGGGACCTGGCAGTGCTGGGGGAACGGAGGGACTGGAGGAGCTTAAAAATCTCTCCCAACCCAAATGACTCTATGGTCACATGGTCCCCAGTGGTCACTGGGCCCTTCTAGAAGGGGGGACAGCCAGATTCCCTGCACTGCTGCAGCTCCAGGCACAGCTCCACAGGCACAACAGACCCTGATGACCAGCAGTGGTGCCTTTCAAAC
>NW_010414695.1:0-45650 GCF_000710305.1 Buceros rhinoceros silvestris
CTCGCGGCAGCGGCGCAGCTCCTCGCGGCGACAGCGGCCGTCCCCCGATGCAGCGACAGCAAAACACAGCAGGGACAGGCAAGGGACCACAAGAGCATGTCAGCCTCAGATGAATATAATGCCATATTCACATAGGATACAGACTGTAAAAAGGGACAAAAGACACAAGAAGAGCAGCATCTTCAACTCTGCATTACTCTGTTAGTACTCCATAAGTACACAGGCCAAAACACCTCTAAGGAGTTAGCAGTTTTGGCAAGTGTTTCATGGTATGTTTTAGTTCGAGTTAAAAAAAAAAAAAATAGGAGTCTCCCTTTGAGACAGAGGCTGTTCAGTGCTTATGGAAAATTGTGTCCAATAACAACTAAACTGGACATGAGGGATGTTCACCGTATTTAAACATGAATGAGGAGTGTACCCTTGCAGTATGAAGATGCTGCGCTCTGTTAATAACAGCGTGGCCAACAAACTGATAGAAGTGACCGCATTGCTGTACTAGACAATTGCGAGGATGCATGTGGAATACTCGGGTTAGTTTTAGACACCTCAACCTGTACAACAGAGATTCTGATAGGCCTGAGAGAATCTAGAAGAGAACCAGCCACTGAGATGATCAGGAACTGGAGAATATGCTGTTAGAGAAACTGAGGAAACTGTGCATGTGTGCCTGACGAAAATGAGACCTAAGTGTAGATTCTACTACTGGAAGGTGATTCTAGCCTTCTCTTCTGAAAGATGTGTAAAGATACGTGGTAATAGTCAGAATGCACAGTAAGAGAAATTGTGATCATGCACAAAGAAAAAAATCTTCCTCTGTGATCGTGCTGAAGCACTGGAAGAGTTCACTTGGAGAGAGTGTAGTATATCCATTCTTGGGGGTCATGAAACTCAATTGGACAAGGCCCTGAGCAACCTGATCTAACCTTGGCATTAGTCCTACATTGAGTAAGAGCCTGAAGTGACAGTAGTCTTGCACTGAGTCCCTCATTGAGACCTAACACAAAGTTTAAGTCATATCAGGGAACATTTTAAATAAAATCATTGATTTTTACATGCTTAGAGGCAATTTGCACAACTTCTCTGCCAGTCTGGTCCAATCTCACATAAGATCATCAGAAATCATGTCAACTGTATCCCAGTCCAACATGATAGCCTTAGTCCAATGTGATAGATGCCAAAGATAAACAGGTTAATCATTTACTTGCCGACTATAGGCTAAAAAAAGCTACCTTAACAATTAAAAACTGAAGAAGTTGGTAGTCAGCAAAACTAGTGAAGCTTTGTGTCAGAAAAATTTATGTTCTTTGCTCCCTTGTATTATTCAACACACATCTTCCGTATCGTTACAGGGAAAGAATCAGCAGTATTGTCCTTGTCTGAAGCTGGTAGCCATCTGCTGCCAAATAAAATGTGAAAGAGTTGAGTTATGCCTCCACTTTGTTCTGGGGATACAATGACCTGGGTTCCACTCCCCCATCCAGGTGGTGTATATGTAAAATTTATAGAAATACACTTACTGTTGAGACTTCTTCCCTCCTCTAAATGTGATTGAAATTAGATAGCAATTTCAAATCCTAGGGTGTACAAGAAAATCATTGATTACATAAACCTTGTTTTCTAGTCTCAATACATATATACATTTATTAATTTTATACTTATATATATTAATTTGTCCTTATATATTACACATATTAATTTTAGTCATAGCACTTCATATAGCTAGGAAATACTGAAAGACCAGAAAAAGTCAGAATGCTTTAACTCCCTCTAAGCCATTTTTACAAAGTTTTTGTCAGATTAATATATTCCTATAGAAAACATAGATTTTCAAGAGAAGTTCTTCCCCTAGAAAACTTTGTGAGAAAAAAATCATGCAACTGTAATGTGTCACAGATAAACGGATCTTTTAGGACATAGTTGTTTTTAGAGGTAGTAAGTGTGCTGCACTCACAGCAGTGCTGTAGATATAATGGTCTTCAGCCTGAAGCAGCTCCTGAGGTCATATCTTCAAAATTTATGTGCATGACACTCTACTCCAGCTATTGTCAAAATATATGTACCAAGTGGGGATATTCATAAGTGCCAAATTTGCACAGAACTACTTCCTACAAGTACAAAATTCCAAAGGGCTTCCTGCTTGCTGAATTACATTACTAACTTCTTGTGCTAAGAATAGAAATTTAATTATGTTGCTAAGTGATACCATAAGGTTTCAGACCCAGTGCAGGAGTGTTGATGCTGATACACAGTGTTAAAATAACTGTATTAGAAAAAGTTACACTAGTTATATAGAGCTAGATTGTGCTTCCATGTTTTGCATGGAAGCAAACCCGATCCAGTTGCTAGATGACCTGCCTTTTGCTTATCAGTTGTGAAATCAGGGTCTTAATAATTAAAAAAATAATAATAATTGGTGAAATCTGAATGTCTGTGTTCTCCTTGTGTGGGTGGTTTTATTTCAGTCTTGTTTGGATTATTTTCCCCCCAGAGAAGGAAATAGGTGTATTTGGTAGAACTTGAACTGACAATTGGTAATGTTTGCTGGAGACTTTCAGACTTTTCCCACATTTGGCCTGAAATTTCAGAAAAAATGGAATTAAAAACTCTATGTCCATTTGCTTATCTGAGACAAGGTATTTTGCGTGCTCAGAATATGGAACTGTCTCTTTCACAGTCACACTAGGCCAGTGTTCACTAGGTTGAGGAGTTTCAATCCACCAGAATTTAAGTATCTAGTGACTCCTTTTTAAGTATGGCATACAATGGCAGTGTCAACAACAAAACTGGAAGCAGTTTTCAATTGCGCAAAGCTTGTAGTCTATTAGTGAAGGTATTTCTTGGAAAATGGGAAACCTTCAGGCAATGGATATAACTGAAATAAATACCCTAGGTGAGTGGCATCCTAACAATCAACTGTTGGGTATTTTAGTTTTATCTTCTTACTAAGTCAAGATCGTAGCTTCTTTTTTACCTTCTGTTTTTTGACAGATGTATACATTTTCATCTTCATGGCTTTTATTTGTTAACAGTAATGAAATTGGAAAAAAAGTCTTTCAGGTGTGACTCATTTCACCTCACTTCAGATTTCTATAACATAGATTTTACATCTGAGCCTATCCTTGTAAGCTCTCTGCTTAATGAAGAGAAACATACACTTTTAAGACATGATTAATCTGCAGTTGTAGGAACCTATTTTAGAATGACATTAACCACCCCATTCCTCTGTTCTCATTTCACAGAGCTTAGGGTAACTTAGATGCCAGTACAACTACCTGTGCCCAGATGAACCCTTCACGCTGAGGAAACTTTGGCTAATAATTTCCATTACCCATGTGAACATATCGTTATTCTTGAGATGAGTAATTTTACATTATTCAATGTAATATTGGGGCTATTATTATCATACACTAAACATTTGTTTATATTACTGCATACCAAGCCTTTGAATGGAAAAAATTAGAGTTTGCAGTCTTCTACATTTTCGCCACGTGTGAGATCACGCTCTGTAATTTCTGCAACATTAATTATGGCAGTGCCTATGTAGGAACAAAACTAGGAAGATCCACAGCACAAATGACACTCTATAAACATCACCTCCACACAAGCAAGACAAGTGCAAAGCTGAAGAAAAACAAATATATAAATACAAGCAATATGCACTGTAATACTGCAGAATACATATATGCTTTACGGTTCAGTAGTTAGGTACAGAAGAAAGAACCTAGATAAGTGAAGGTGGACTAAACAGATGAGAAAAAAAGTATGAAGGGACTGAATCATCTAGCTGATCTGCTCGGGAAAAAAAAACCAACTAGTCAGAACTCTAGAAAACACTACTAGGATCTGTTTCTGCTCTATTCAACCTATGTTAACGGTTGCTTTGCCAGCTGCATTTTCTGCCTGGCTCCTCCCAGATCTGCCAGACTGAGAGCATTGTCTTGGTCCTGATTTCACAGTGATGTACAAGACTGCCCAGACAAGACTGTATCTGAGTCTGAGATATTCCAGAGGGATACTCCAGGGAATGGAAATATCTTGTCCCCATTTCATCTTTTTTCTCCCAAACTCAGCAGTACAGCCACACCAATTCCAGCAGCCACTTGGACAAATTTGGTCTTTAATTTTGGAGTCCTTTACAAAATGATCAAAACAAATATTTGCAGTCAGTATTATATACAATATTGTATATAGGCATACACTATATACAATAGAAAAAATCTGCATTCTGGTCAAGAACTGGCCATTGCTGGTACCCAGGCAAGAAGGAAAATGGACCTCTTTGTCTACCATCAGAGAAGGTTAGGAATTAGGAACTTTTTATAAGCAAAATAAAAACCATCCTGACTGGAAATCGTATATATTCTTCTCTCAGAAAGTAAACACAGCTGTAAAAAACCACATAAAAACAGTGAAGTTTGCATCTACAATAGTCACATAATGCTACAGTATCACAGACTTCTGTAAAATTTTTCCAGATATTACATTGTTCTACTTCTTACCCTACATAGCTAAGGAACTCAAGTCAGCAACACTTTTCTCCATCTTTCATGGCACCAGGTCCTTATGATGAGAAGGATGAAAATTTTTAATAGCAGTTGTGCTTTTTCAATTGCTAAATAATGAGAAGTAAGTTGAAGAGAAGCTCATGACCTATAGAGTCACAAGACTGAAATGAATGCATACTTTGCATCAAAACACAATTATAATCAAATCCTCTCCATCTGGAAAACTTTGAATCTTAATTGATTTTAGCTGTTTTAGTTGGTCCATTGCTGAAAATAAAAAAAAAAAATTAAAAAGAATGCTACAAGCACCAAACAGCCCCAAAGACATTGTAATAAATAAATGCATTTAACTGAAATAAAGGGAGCTAAAAATAAAAGACCTATCACTCAGCCGTGTAAAGATGATGGTATGTATGAATGAAGAGCTGAATGCAGCCTCTGTGCAGCTACTTAAAACAGGATGTATGAGTAAGTCTGGTGAGGGCATTTTATAGTGGTGGCAAAATTTAAATCTATTATTTGAGATTTGCATCCAAAGAAAAACCATTTGATCTTCTCTTTTGGAATACATAACTTTCATATTTAGTTTACACTCTAAAGATTTGTCGTATTATCGTCCTATGCCATCCATAAAAAAATAACTTTCTGTCTTCCCTTTAAGGAACTCTTGCTGTAGACTGAAAAGAGAAAAGTTATGATGCTATGTCAAAAATCAGCAAGGCACAAACCTCTGTACTAACATATCCCATCAGCCTAAGAGGGAGCTACAAACCTACTAACCATTGTTTCATACAAGCCACTCAACAGCCATGTGTTAGGGAAGACATTTATTTTGAAACTTTTGAAAAAAACAGAGTTTCAAAAGCATGGATTTGCTGCATTATCATTCCAGTCTGAAGTATATGTGGTACACTGCCATTACGAAAAAAGTTAGAGCTACATATTTCCTGTAAGAAAAATAAGTTATTTTAATTGTGGAGTTTTGGCCACCTTCAATGTTATGGATATCAAATAATTTTCTCTATCAACATGATGTAGCTATTAAGAAAAAATTGTTATATAATTTGATCAATGGCAGTAAAGAGCATATGTTGATTTTGCACTAAAAAGTGTACATGCGCCTCTCCTTTAAAATTTGTTTTCTATACAAGTATCTTGCCACAAAAGTAAGCAGTGAGGTAAATCATAAATGAGATGATTCCAAAGCAATGTAAAGTCTAAACTGCATGGTTGCCTCCTACAGTAAGATGGAACAATAGTTTGTATAACAGCTGAACATCTCCTCAGTATAAAAATGTAAGAAAATATTTACAAATTTACACTCTTGTACAAATACTGTTCAGCGCCAGCCCATACAAATCTACAGATATCTGGCTTCTGTTTTACATGAGATTGTCATACCATATTTAAACGCTTTAGTTGTAACATGAATGGAAGACTTTTCCCTTTTCTATCAGCATCATCTCCAGACAGTCACTTTCTAAAATAACTTCTACTCCATAATGTTTCCTTAATTTTTCTCTGTCTGACATTGATCTGTACTCATGTGTTTCTGTCAATAGAGAGTGAGACTTTGCCCTTCAGTTTCAAACATAAAAATTTGTTCCATGTTTAAAGAACAAAATAGTATTGAAACAAGTACCTTGAGCCTCTAAGAGAATTTTTAATTAATAACTCAAAAATGAAAGTTTTTTTTTTCTTCTCTTATGTTAAACAGAGATCTTCTAAAGCTCCCTATCCAGCATGATTCTTGATATCTCTTAACAAAATAAAAAGAACATTTGCAGGAAAACACTGTTGAAAAGTTTAGTTAATGTGTTTTTATATAAAATACAAGATGAACACAGTTAATCCAGCAAATCTGATTCAGTGCAACACAATGTGGAGATTATGAAGAAATGGCTTCTCTGCATTTTTAGCATACAATAAACAATAGGGATTCATTCTAGTAATTCATTATTATTGTCAATATTAGCATGAATAAATTATAGCTCTGGACTATGGCTTGAAAGTTAATGTTTTTAAGATGCTATTTTGTCATTATTTTTACACTGTTGTAAAAGCTAGCTGAGTTAGTCAAACTACTCCCTCTGAGAATAGCTACAAATACTGGCACAGATCTAAAGCTGGTTTCAATAAGAATAGGTCTTTTGAGGTCATCTGAAGATGGACTAGCAAATAGAGCTATATAAATATTTCTGAAAATACCTGCAATGGAATGTGATCCTGGCTATTTGAATTATCTTACTGTTATTATGGTTAGACTGAGGGTAGAGACTATTTCTCTACTTCTATGCTAAGTACTAAGTCAACAATACTTTAATGTCACCATACCTACAAATGGAAACCACAAATCAGGAATTCTGAACGCTTAGAAATTTAAGAAATATTTGCATAATCTGTTCAAAATTAGGTAATTAGAAAGGCCCAGAGACTGTAAGTCTCAGCATAGTAATTCTTACGATAAGCCATATATACTCATTTTAACTAAGTCAGGATAGGAAAAATTTCAGTTAAAATGGGTTATACAGTCTCTTTTTAATACTAGACAAATGTATGTCTGAGGACATGATGGACACCACATTACAAAGCTCTCAGGAAAGGAGTCTAATTGCTTTCTCAGCTATTCATGAGTTCAGCTTTCCAAAAATCACATCTTTCTCATGTCTAAATGTTCACAGGAAGACTTTTCTGTAAGTGTCTCGAAGAGAGCTATGGGTCATTTATTCATATAGACCGGACAAATGCTTTACACTGTGCATTGCCACCATTGACAACGACATATGCGGTCAGTGCAAGTGCCTAGTAGATGATTCTTCTGAGCTAAATGCGTTTTCCATTCCAAGAAAAGTTTTAAAATATTCAAAAAGATCATATTTAAGAAGAGATTAAAAGGGCATCTAGGGTGAATTCTATGCAACACCGAGGCACATAGAATTCTGATTCCAAAGACTTACACAAGTACCTGTGTCATCTAAACATTAAAGTTGTCAAATTTTTTAGTTCTCCAGGATTTTCTACAACATCGCTCTCAAAGTTTGAAACCTATTCAGGCACAGGAATAGCAGAAGTGAAGACTTTTCTCTCTGTTTCTATGTTCTCTGCTTCAAAGGTTAGACAGAAGAAGGGAGAGTAAAAAAGAATTTATTATTTCTGACATTCAGCCCCAGGTACAAGAGGGTTATCTCTTCTATTGAGGAAGTTCTGAAACCAAATATAGTACTCTTGATGCAGTTTAATAAATACCATGGGGAATGAGTGTCAATATATGTTTTATTTATACAATTTTATAAATTAACCCACTGAGGATATGGTATTTCAAGTTATAGCTACGAGGTAGAACAATAAGTTCAATTTGAGCCTCTTATATGATGTAAAAGATGTCCAAACAGATAAGAAAACAAAAAAAAAGAAACCACCACACATAGTTGTCTCCTCCCACCCTTAAAAAAAAAAAAGCCCCCAGACATTCCTTAATGACATAAATGGTAACATTCAGCTGTGCCTGGAAGTTCAGTGATGGGAAAATCTGGGTAATGTGTAACGCAATCTCATCAAAGACAAAGACTTACAATTTATATTTCACAACCCATGAACTACAGTTCTGTTTCTCTCTTTAAACTCTTAAAAGGGAAGCAAATATTTTGGAGCTGTATATAGTTATCAATCAATACTGTTCTAGACTCCTAAGGAATACTAGCTGCCTTACTGTCTGTGCTTGCCGAGTGAAAAACACTTCTAATTAAGCTGACATATTTTTTCTCTGTTTTAGTTTGTACCTTACCTCATGTTACTATTGCAATTCAAGATAGGCTGCCTCAAGGGTCTAAGCTCTGAGGCAATTCAGATCATAGATGAGAGGAATCACCTGTCTCAAAATACTTACAGAAGATTTTAGGTGCCAGACAGAACACTTTAAAATCTTTCATTTTCATGGACAGAGAATTCTGCAACAATTCTGCAACAGATCTATTAAAGTCTTAACATTTGATACAGGATTCTGAACTTTTAACGTGTAAACTTGTTAAACACTTTTTCCACATTTTTCTAATTTCGGTTCCCGTGATCTGGAAGTGGACAGGCAATTAGCATCAGCCTGTTATCAATCTGCACAGGGTCACATGAACTCCTCTCCTACAGGATGTAACAATTGTTGAGATTTTTTTTACTGATAATTTCTTGTCGACAGTTTCTGGGCATAGCCAGATGGGCCCATCCAGCCGATACTTGTGGCGATTATATTTTATATGTATTAATTACAACATAAAAATCTGTGTATATTATTTGGGCATGATGGCAAGCAAGGGCATGGGAAGCATAAGGGTAGCAGAACATAATTACAAATCCCATGTGAGATTAGCTCAAAGAAAAGTAATAGGGAATTATTTTTAACTTTATTATTTTCCTAATATTAATTAAATTCTGGCAGATTTTCATGCAAGAGACCATTTTAAAAGATATTTTCTCCATCTTTGCTTTCACTATTACCAAACTCATGTCTGGGGTCTGATTATTAAAAAAAAAAAAGATGAAAATTACATTTCTATCTAATAAAAAATTTCCTAAATTTGAATGTGAATGTCAATGTTTTTGTGGCTATGAACATTATACAGGGGAAGAGAGGCTTCTTTTCTGTCGGTTTTTGGTTTTTTCAAAAAGGAGCAAAAATTTCTTTCAAAATTACACTGTTTTTTCTTGATGTGATTTCCCATGGATATACGAATTGCTTTTGATCAACTACTTACATGGAAGAGCAGATAAAGCACTCTTGTCTGGGGCAGGGACAGGGAGATTCAAGGCAGAAGATTCCTTAATGCAACCTCATGAGTTACATGGAAAATGTCATTAATGTGCCAGAAACCAGGAAAAAATGCTCTTTTGCATCTCTAATTACAGCAAATTGAAATTGGTACTTGTACTTAAAATTAAATGCACGTTATTATTTAGACATTTTCATTGTATTTTGTGTTGCTGAGTCATTTCTGCATGATGCTGTACAAAAAAATTCTGAATGAATTAAAAAGATTTGTCTAGTCATTTAGTTTATTTATGTTATCAATTCTTTACAGAGAATCAGATATTTAAGATTTATCAAGGTTGGTTTGCATGGTTGGCAGGGAAGAGAGATGAAGTGGTGAAGTGTTACAGTAAACAGCCTAGGAAATGGGGAAATAACTCCTGAATAAATGCAGATGCTGAACTAAAAGTTGCAGCAAATCACACCCACTGGATTCTGGTTTAAAGAAGGAAAGAATAAAGACATGACCTCCATCTACTTACCAGTTACTTTACTGCACATAATCCTTATGCATATACACTATGCATTGGAGCATTAAATTCAGTCTTCTACAAATGTTTCTACACACAAGCAGGGTGTTACAAGGATAAAATAGAATGACGATTTGTAAGAATAGAATAATTCACAAGTACAGAAATTAGGATCATGAAGCAGCAGAACTCTAGCAGCTATTAGAGATGAATAATTGAAAACAGAATAAAAGGAATCCATTTAAACATGCAGAATAAGCATTAAAATAAAATATATTTTAAAAGAAGAGATAAACACAAGAATAAAATATTGAGATAAATATAAAGTTTTGTGCTAATATGGCCTGATTGTAAAAAGAATCTATCTTTATGTTGTGATGACTGATCCATCAAGACTGATCCAAGACCAACCAAAATTAAATCAGGATTCCCATTGATTTCAAGGAGTCTTGACCAGGCTCCAGAAAATAATCAAATTCTGCATTTTTTTCTTGTAATTTTTTAATACTAAAGCTCAATTTTTTTAAAGTTTCACCAAAACAAAACAAAGCCAAAGACATACAAGTTTTTCTAGAACTTGTACACATTGGTCCTCTGAAATGCTCATAAATCAAAGAGTTCTCACCCCATAAAGCATGGCACTGTTTATCTTATTAAGGGAGAAAAATTGCTAAAGGGGGTTATGGGATGCTATCAAAAAGGCATCCAAGCTGATATATCACTGACCACAAGTTTCATGTTTAGAAAACCTTCAGTGTGCTATACATGGGGTGCGGGGAGTGTTACATATTTGGAATCCAATCCAACAATTTAATCTGTATCGATGGACCCTTCTGCCTGCACTGATTTCCACTGTAAGTCACTTGGGGTTTGTCCGTATGTATTTGATTTTAGGCTGGGGAAGTGTTTTCTTTTAGAAAAAGTGTATGTCATGCCACCAAAATTCTCTAATGCCTCTATTTTCACTATGCCAGCGAAGACACCTGATATTTGGAGAACCATGATTAACCACTCTGCTTAAATGAAGCCACTACAATGCAGAGCATTTGAAATCGTGTAAGAAAATCTCACCTCTAAGCACCTTCAGATATAAGCTGTCCTGGTAATTAAATTGTGGTTCATAGGGAGACAGACAGTGATACAATGAGATCACTATTCTTGCATGGAAAATTAACTAAAATATAAAAACATTAGAAAGCCATCCTGGATGACAGCAAAAGTCTGTCAAGCCCAGAGCCTGTTCTCAGGTAGAGTTCAGAGGCAGATGGGTAAGTATGAGGAACAACAGGGAAAGGATTACATTGTCTCTCCCTAAAACCTTCCAGCCTTCAAGTATTTTCAGGTCTTCATGAGCTAGATATGGTTTCTATACATTTAGCAATCTTCGGTGAACTCCTACCCCATTAAATTTTCTGTTTTCTTCTTGAATCTATGTAGACTTTTACTACTCACAGCACCCTTTGCAGGGAGTTACAGTAAGCAGCTACCTATTGCATGAAACCTACCTCTTTCACTTCTTTTGAAGCTGATTGGTTTTCACTTGATCCAATTGGTTTTCACTTGATCTTCTGTCCCTCCTTCTATCATCCTCCCTGTATTCTACAGCATTATGTACAGTCTAAGCATTATTCTACAGCGTGTTAAAACTGAATTATTAACACATTATCTAGCTGCAGAACAGTATCTTATTATACACATCATCTGTTATGGACTGATGGCTTTTGTCTTTCAGAGGTAGAAAACAAGACAGCTAAACTGTATGCCAATGTAAACAGATGAGCACCATAACTACCCCTAAAACTGGCTGATTCTTAATCTATGATTATATACCAAATCATATAGTCTGTAATGAAAAAATGACACATCCTCTTTACTGGGAAAACTTCCAACTCTTCTTCATTTATTTCAACAGAAATGTAAATGAAAATATTATCTGAAAATTTATTCTGCAGAGGCATAGCATTTCTGTGAATATCTTACTCCTCCACCTCAATCACTCCTCGGAACAGCACTGTATGAGGCAAAAGCTTGGAAGACATCAATTGATGTGGTGACATGGGAAAATCTCCAAACCCAAAATTACAGAGCTTGGTAGCCACCGCAAAGGTTCGATCCTGCAAACAATAGGACACTGAGCCAAAGTCCACCAGCCAGGTTCTATGAACATTTGGTTCTATGAACACAACTTTGTTTTGCTATCTGTAGCAAGATTTTTACAGTATTATTGCACAACAAATGACTATACTGAGGCCATTTCAACTACAACATTTATTTGAAGACCAAATCCAGGAATGTTTTCTATTCCAGAAAGGATCGTTAACAGTGTAATTGGGGAGAAGATAGCACTATACACAAGAAACGAGGGGCCAGGCACAAAAAGGAAATAGTTTGTCACATCACAATAGTGAAATGTGCCTGCTTGTCTGACTGTATGAAAATTCCACACCTATACTGACAGAAATCAACTTTAATTAACATCTGTCAAAGTGCTACTCTGAACAAGAGCAAGACGGAATTTGAGGCAATTTTATTTTGAGTTGATCTTATTTCACCTTTTTTGTACAGACTTGTCTCTGTGTTACACATGTGTTGTACATTTTGCTCGGTGTTAGTTGTTTAAACCATGTTGACTTATTCCAGCACACGTAGCTTAGAAAGGTGTTGATTCGACAGTGGTTTGAGCAGCTGAAACTGGTTGATCTCCCAGTGCCAGAAAATTTAATTTAAAAGAGCAAAGATGAGTTAGTCTGAGAGAGAGATTAAGGGCTACTTTCTTACATATAGCTTGTTCCAACTCCTGTTTGGAGCCAATGGGAACCTTTCAAATCTCTTCAGCTGGATATAGATAAATTTTCCTCTCAAGCAAATCATCAGCTTGGGAATCTGTGTCTAAATATGGACATCATGATGAGAAAAATGCTTCTGAAGCTGAAATCTGACCAAATTCTCCCCCCAGATAGAAGCAGACAATTCTCAACAATCTTTAAAAGACCTAATTTCTGAGACAGAATTACTGTCATTCTAAAGCTTCTATATTTCTATTAACTGCATCTGCTATTTTTTCATTAGCATGTAGTTACATTCCAGTGAGATTTTTTCCTTGGCTTATCCCAAACCCACTAAAGCTAATGACACAAAAACCTGAGTTCTCTCCAAAATTCCCATTTTGCTTTTTAGTATCTTTTGCATTAAAAAAGTATTACTGTGTTCTGAATCAATCATGTTTATATACAGTACCATCTCTTGTCTTGTGGAAACATTTCAGTTTATTTACGACATTCTTTTATTGTGTGCAATTTTGAAACCTGTTCCTATGAAAATAATCAATGTGAAGCCACTGCAACAGTGATACAGTTTCACAATGCACCTTTTCCTTTTATAAATGGAAGTTGTTAGAAGAAGCAATAACGTCTCGCCGGCAACACTCAACTTCAATATGTATTCTAAGTGTTCTCTGTGACACCACTGATCCTTAAAACAACCAAAACAATTATCAATAAATCACATTAATAATTTGCATTCACCTTCTGTATTTGTTTATATCGAACATGCTTC
This sequence comes from Buceros rhinoceros silvestris, assembly GCF_000710305.1. Lineage (NCBI taxonomy): Eukaryota > Metazoa > Chordata > Aves > Bucerotiformes > Bucerotidae > Buceros > Buceros rhinoceros. Next base: position 13,329 of record NW_010414695.1, read on the forward strand.
TTTTTCATTTCATTACTTTTCCTTTTTTACTGACAGTAAAAACTTCCCTTGCTGAAAACTAATCATAAGCTACCATGTGTCACCTCACTGAAACTTACTAGTTATAATAAATTTGTCTTTATCATCTCTCGTTTATTTTTTCACCCAGTACCTTCTCTCTTCTTCAATACTTCATTGCACTCAGATGCTACAGTTTTATTAGCCTGAAATGTAACTCAATTAACCTCTGCTTTAAAACTACCCTACAGCTGCCTCTCCAAATAACTATGTGATAAAAAAAAAAAAAGTCCCTTAGAGTGTTTGAACTGGCAACACTGTTTTGATGTTCTAACAATCAGAAACAATTTCCCTGATGATCTGTTTTGTTTTTATTTTGGGAGGGCCTTGATGTCATTTAACGTTTACAGCTTACAAGGGACTCCTTTCAGAACAGGATTATGTGTGTGATTACTCTTGAGAGTTCTCCCGGTGGATTATCTTTCGTGCCATTTTGTTCAACACATCCATGGCTGAATGGTTTGCCCTGCAGTTGATTGTCTGGGATCACTCTGACATCAGGCTGTAGCTGATATCCACAGGAATTTGCTGTGTCCCTTTACAGGAAAGCAAACCTTGCCACCACCCCTCCCCATTTGGAATGACTGAAAAGAACCCTCTAATAGAGTTTGCAGAGATTTCCTTACCTATTATGCTGCACTGCAGGTTTTCCTGTAGAAGCGGTGCTCAGACTCACTTCTCTGTTTTTAGTCAAACCATCTGCAACAATAACAGAAAGTTGATGAAACAGCTGAAAGTGGGGATTGACTGCTGTTTGTTTAGCTTTCTGGCCTGTCATAGTATTTCCTGCATAATATTAATCTTATGTTTCCAAGATGTGTAATACACACAGCAGCACAATCATGTAAGCACAAACAGTTTTCCCACAAGATGTTCAGCTGGTATCTTCAAAAGGTCCAGTTTGCATGCTTTCAACTTTTGCTGTGTTTGGTTGAAGCTGAAAGAATTCAGGGCCTTCTAATTCTGGCCTCTCAAACCTTAACTGCAATAGAGAAAGTCTTGAACAAAAATAATTTTGAATCTGACACCAGCTGCTGTCAGGACTCAGCAATGTGCACGAGGTGGCCAAATGGCAGCTGCAAACTAGAACTTACTTGTCTGACCAGTAACTGTATAAGACCGATACCATACATAGCCAAGCTCAAGAGGCTCCACTTCAGTCATTCTGCCACCACCTAGAGTTCATCTACACCATACACAAGAGTAACTGGAGATTCCAAGCCTTTCTTAATTTCCCATGGATTGGGACCTAAAATATAACCTACCACTAAGCCAAAACTGGGAATGTCTTATCCCCCATTCCCCACACGCTGAAATCCATCCATAAGTCTAGATGCTTCACATGGTCTCAGAGCTTTGTCTTCTTGCAGAGTTGCTACCCAAAAACTAGTAAGGTTTTTGGTATCATTCACAGAAGGACAAGAAAGAATATTTCTTTTGTTTGCTCTCCTTTTCCCTTGAGAATTTTTTATGGCCCAGGCAGTGGAGCATTTTGTAGTAAGAAGTACTTTTCTTTTGAAGAATATTTCATTTTTATCATGCCTTTTTCCTCTTTTTTTTTTTTTTTTATGACACAGCATTATTAAACTTGATTTCAGCCCTTACTATAGTGGCTGATGCACTATCAAGGAAAAAACAGTTCTTAGACAGCCATACTATCACAACAAAAATCAATCCTGGTTTTTAAGCCGCATTCATTGTCACAGTTCTGAAGTTCAAAGAAAATGGCTAGACCAGATGCAGCTAAAATCTTGGTCATAAAGTCTATAGCACAGGCTAGAAAAAACAGTCTTTCTTGTGCTTTCATATTTTGAAGTAATAATTTTATAGTGCCTGCAGAGTTATCTGACAAACTGTCTTAGGGCATCATCTCTTGATGCATTACTACAATAAAACATATGTTTAGATTACGAAGTAATACAATTTGTTAGGTTTAGCAGTGTCACGCTGTATAAACATAGTGAACTCATAACAATTCTTAATTTGCCAGGTGCAGTTTGGAAGGAATCTTCTCATGAAAATGAAGGCTGCTTTTATTGGAATCCTGATTACTAAGATGTGCTTAAAGTTTCCTTCGGAAATGTGGAGTATGTGCAGCACACTGACATCCCTACTGAGAAAATAGCTGAGCCAGTTGGAGGCATGTCCTCACTCAGAAAGGTCAGCCAATGTGGAGTGTAACAGCTATTATTTTGGGCTTTCAAAGACTGGGAAGTCTGCACACTGTTTTTTCCCTTCTCTCCCTAGAGAAAGGATAAATACCAAATGGGCCCAGCTGAGATCTGTAAACTTAACAGCTAGAGATGGGGAATAAACGATCTCGGATCAGTTGTTACCACAGATTTTTGCTTCAAGACTAATTTAAGGGCATCTCTTCATGTCAGCCTGTTTTACTTCTCTGTTTACCCTCAGGAATATCCAGCTATGGGATCATTTGTGGCCTTTTGCCCTGCATTTTAATATCAACTTAATTTTTTTATCAGAGAAGTAGCTTTAACTTCCTTTTATGACTCCATTGCAGCCTTGCTCGTAGAGGCTTTCTAGCTATAACACTGAATTAACCTATCTTCTTCCCCAATCAAGGCCAGAGTCTGGCCTCAGTTTGGGTCTCTGGTAGCTATGAGCTCTCAGTTCTGTGCCTACCAGAACATGAGATATGTCTTCTTACATTCACGCTGTACTTAACGCTAAAATTTGTTGAGCCTTCAAGTGCTCCTGTCATTAGACAAATCACAAAAGGTAGAGTGGAAGCTGGGCATTTTCATTGTCCTCTTGCCATTCAAAAAAAAAGGTCTCAGTAGACTCTCCTGAGTTATTCTGGCATGCCTTGATGCAGATATTCTCATAATGCTTGCAGCAGTAGTTTACGATGGAGGCATTATTTTAGCTGTACATTTGTAAACTCAAGTAAACGCGTGTAATGTTGAATCAGGTTGGCAGAGGAGGAGGAGAGGTCTTGTGCTTTTTCAGTTGAATGAACAATCCAGATGAAGAAGGTTCATTTTATGTGTCATTATTTCAACAAAATAAGTATGAAATTAAGATTTTGGTGTGTCAATTACATCTCCAAGATCCAGCAAAGTGCCATGAAGAAAAAAAATAAAGCTGTTATAGCCAGGCAAGCAAGGTATATTCAGTCCGAGAGAATGAATATGCTAATGAGTTTAGGCTGCTGCCAATAATCCCATTTAGATGTGTCCACAATGCTCCAAGTTGGACACTGACTTGCAGCACAGCCTTGTTCTGTTCAAAACCTTTGCATGTACTGAAACAATGCATCTTCTTAAGGTCTGACCTTTGAACTTGTCCCTTTGCCATGACCGAGCTGGAGCTGACGAAAATGCATTTCAAGGAAGGTATTTCCAGAAAAGAAAGAAAATTCACATTTCAGCCTACGGTGGAAAAGATGTTCCTGATTTGGGGCTTAAAGCTATGTTTTTCATTTAATTCTTCAACATTCTTCCTGTATAGCACTACCTACTTTAGACTTCCAGCTAAACTTCTTGCATGACATGAAGACTACTGTTGACTGCGTAGAACATATGTAATATTAAGCCTATGTATCAATGCTGTGCTAGCCAGGGACTTTAATATCATAGCTCCTGAAGAAAATCTTTAAACCAGAAGCCCACAACAATAGAGGTAAGCAAGGACTCTACTGCTACTTGCCTATGATAGGTGGTTTCTACACTATGTCACCACCAAGCTGGTATTTCACTCCATTTCTTCAGGTTTTAACATAGAGGCCACTCGGTGAATTTATTTTCTGTGCCCTTAAAGACTGCAGAAAAGACATTTCCTGTGAAAATACCATTGCACGAAGAGAACAGAGATTATTGCTGTTAGCACAGATAGCTTTCAAAGCAGCTAGAAGGAAAAACAACTGTGGCTTCCAAATCCCTCACAACCATCCCTAAAACTGTTTCAAAAGTTGAGAGGAAAGTCACGCACGTCTCAAAGGCACAGAGACTCTTGTACTACAGCAGTAGAAAACTTCTCTCTGTGTAGTGCACAGAGAGGCAATCATTATGAAGCAAAATACTTATAAGAGCTTCAAAAAACAATTACACTGTGTTATTGTTATCAAGTGACTTCAAGGATTGCAAAGAAGAAGAATGAAAAAAACCTTACTCTAATGCAAGCTCAATCGCTTTTTATACAAAAAGCACCCTCAGCAAGAACACAATGTATATTCATATGTATTTTTCACCTGTCATTTCTTCAGCTTGATGGATATCAGAATACAACATTTTCAGTAGAGTTGCAGTTGCTGGAGATCTTAAATACACCCTGTGATTATACGCTGCAGGGCCGACAGTTGTAATGCCAAACGGCCATTGCAATGTTCATGGCAACACTATTCTCCCATTGTGGCAGAAATTCAGGTGCTTGTCTTCAGCTGAAATTAGCATTTGATGTTTGGAATAGGCTTTGGTTTCTGTCTTTCCCTCCCCTCTCCCCTTTTTTCTCTGTCTTTCGAGACCAATTGATACTATGCAAACACTGCATAAACTATCATTTGAGTCAGGTCAGGAAGCAGGTGTCCTACTGCATTATTTGATGTTATGGATTGTTTATCCCTTTTCTGTTAAGAAAGGGCATGGCAAAATTTCCAAACTCATAACCTTATAAAGATATCTGAGGAAGTATTGGCAATGTATATGTAAGAAAGAGTGAAATTAATGTTTAATTGACTAGCACAGCACCATTGTAATTACCAATAATGCAGTGACTAAAAATAAAATGTTGCAGAATCTTATAGCCCAGATTAAATATATAATAGACTATAGATACAGTAAAAGTGGCAAGTGTTTTCTACTTACAACTTCTGAAAATTATTACATAGAAAATGTACAGGAAAAAATATATTTTTGTTGTTCATAGGTAAAAAGAGAATCAGTAGATGGCAAAATAAGCATCTGTATTACCACAGAATCAGAGTACTTTTTGGTTGGAAGAGATCATCAAGTCCAACCATTAACCCAGCACTGCTAAGACAACCACGCGCAGTTCTACTGTCAAGCTACTTTGTTCTGCATGATATACATAACAAGGTACACCATGTACATGGACATTAGAGCTGTTACCATTTGGACAGGCACTAATTAATTCTACTCAAGTCTTGTGCATGTTCTTTATATCCCATATCAACTTACTAAAACTTTAACAAAATCAGTTACATATCTAATTCTGTATGAGTCCCCTAAAGCACTTTAGCTAGATTGAGCTTAACCATACTCAGGGAAAGCCATGCCTAATCAGAAACTCAGCACATTATTTTACTGTTTGATGGTCTATCAGCATAGTCAGTATATTTTATTGCTCCTGAGAGCACCTGTACCTGGTAGCTAATGATTTTCTAGGTCTAGGCAAAACACAGTAAATGTAATACCATCTTGATTTCTTCAACACTTTAATTCTCACTTTTTTTTTAATGGTTCCCATTTTGGAAAAGCTGAAGTAAGAAACCAGTGCTTTATAGAGAGTGACATATAGCTGTCAGATGCAAAGCAGAGACTGCTGATACTGACAACAAGTTTTAAGGTGTGATCAGACCTAAATAATCAAGAACATGTGGACAGTCTTAATCAACAGTATCCTGTTTTTTGCATATCCTACTCTGAAGCACTTGGTTTTGGTTAGAGATTGGATAGTGACATGGATTCAATGGAGCTCTGGTCTGATTTAGCATGATGGTTCCCACATCCATTTCCCTGTTTATTGAAGGAATCATAGGATCATAGAATTTTGGGGGTTGGAAGGGACTTTCAAAGGTCGTCTAGTCCAATGCCCTCTGCAATGAGCAGGGACATCTTCAACTACATAAGAATATGAGAATACAATTTGTACTGGTTCCTGGGGATCTATATAAAAGCAAATACAATAATGTGTGACATGACAAATCAGGGCCCCTCCTAACATTTCAAAAATAATTGGACTAGTGTCATTTTTCTCACAGAATGTGATTCCTGTATAGAATACAAGAATGAGACAGAGTCTAAGAAATACAAGGGTATTTTTTTTTAAATTAAAGAATACTTTAAAAAACCACTATACAATCATAGCAATGGTCTAGCACTGCCATAGGATGAGCAAAAGACATTTTTATTCAGTTGGGAAACTTCATCCAAAAAAACCACTGTTGAAATTGATGTCATTATGCATAAGTACTTCTGTAGGGTCATTAATAATGGTTCCACTATATTAAGTCTTTTAGATATGCACTGGGAATCAACATGAAGCCTAGATATATTCCATAGTTGCCCAGCATCCTTCTATTCAGGATGCTCTTTATTTCCTGTTCAAAGTTGCAAGCAACTAGACAATCATGGAAATCAGAAAAACCAGTAAGTATTTGTGTCATACCTGTAATCTCCTCCTATTTTCATGGGATGATTGGCATGATTCCTGGATATATTATTGCTGTGAACAAAGCACATATCAAAAGCAAATCATACCATCTGTCATAAAACAGTACCTGAAAATCCTATACCAAGTTGGTTCCTGCACTTTCCCATCTCAAATGCCTGCCGCTGCCCACAGATTGCAACAGCAGCTCAGTGTATAATAACAGGTATGTGAGGCAGAGGAAGACAATATCTAAGTAACATTTTCTACCAAAACCAGGACAGTCCCCTCACAGCCACTGAGATTCACCTTATCCTAATGAGAACATACTGATATAAAGGCATTTAAAGGCAAAAGGAGATCCCATCTCTTCTAAGCAGTTTTGCATCTGTATTTTCTTTGCATTCCCAGGAAATGAAACTCAGATCATGGCTAAGGAATTCCCTACATACAAGGCACAAGGTGTGATCACAATTGGCACACAGAGGTTGTTTAAAATTAAGGACAAAATTGTGAGTTAGCAAGGCTGACATGCACATGTTCTAATGTACACACAACTAGGGTTTTAGGGTAGACCTCAGTTCCCCACTGCCATTTCAGGGTAACGCAATGCCACTGAAGTGCCATTCTGCTCTTTGGTTTGGTTTGGCTTTTAACTCTACAATTCAAGAAAGTTTCTTACATTAAGTAAAGAAGAGGATTCACAAATTACTGTAACAGCAGTCAGCCTTCTCATAAGCAGAAAAATTTGGTATTTAGGTTGTCTGCCAGTGCAGGCTTTTGAAAATCTCACTCTTCCCATAACACCAGTCAAGATTCTAGGAAGTAATCTTATTCAACAATACTAAAAGTAGACAAAATTACTCTGTTTCTCTGGATTAGGATCATAGCTGAGTCTGTCTCTGAAGAAGACAAATTTACACAGACTAAGAACATAAAACCAATATATTTTCATGAATTGAAGGCAAAATATTAATTCAAGTAACTTGAACGGCCTGTTGCCCATAGGATGATGTTCATTTGTTAGCTCACACTTCTCTTCCATTCCTCTTCATGTAAACTTCACTCATAACTTATTACAAGTGATTAGCATAACCTTAAATTTCCATAGTACATATTCCATAGTACATACTGTCTCTCTTACAGTGTTACATCTCTCTATCCTTCCTTTCCATGCTCTTTTTAAAATGTAAGCACATTGTCTTTGGATCCATCTTGGTGAAAAAATGCCCCTTTATATTCATCTGTTGGTATTGTCAAAGGCCAGATAATACTGAACAACTGTGTCCATATACACTTGAACAATGTTATACAAATTGCATTTCAAAAGTTAATGGAGGACACCAAATACCTTTTCTTGCTTATTTTGGCTGGTATTAAAAGCTGATCGTACTTATTTTGGAGTGGTTAGCAGACCACAAACAAATGTTATCAGAAATTCTAACCTTTCCATGTTAAAATAAAAATAAAATCTCAATAAATTATTTAAAATAAATTAAAATAAATATTTAAAATATTTTTAAAAGCTCAGACATGAGATTTTGCATTTTGAAATCACGTCAATGTACTTTTGATGTGTGCATCACTATCGTAGGTTTGTCATGGCTGAAAATGACAATGTAGGAATAGCATGACATGAACTTTGGCAACTTACATAGGCTAGATTTTGATGTTGGTGTTAACTGTATTCTTGCTTCTAAGCATTTCATTAGAGGAAGCACATTTGATCAGCTTCATCTTTTGACATCTGAACACACAATACAAACTTCTTCATTTAAGGTTATAATGGATGCACCACTCAACCACGTAAATGTTCCTAAACAAAGCGAATGGGAAGTCAGATCAATAGCCTTTAGTCTCAATGACAGAAAGTGTCCTTCCAAGATGTGGTAACATGATTTTGACCTACCATTCAGTTAGCAAAGTATTATGGGTGGAGGAGTTTATGAAGGACTAATTTCACTTTTCACACAAAGGCGCAAACTCTGGTTTTAGCAGTTTTTTAATAACACAGAGCAACACTGTGCTACATTGCCTCTTTTGGTGTTTTTCATCCATTCACGGTTTATAAATGGAAAGGTTTGCTTTTTCCATTGTCAGTATATAATCTCATCCGTGATCTATATCCAAGTAAGATCTATTTTCTTCTGTAGTTCATTTGTTCTATCCTTTAGCTTGGGAAAACATTCAGCAGAAACAAGGAGATGCTGCTGGAGTGTTTTCGTGTATCTTAAAATATTTTACTCCATAATCTAGATCTGTTTAAATTTTACAACATTTCATACAGATTCATAGTTCTAAAATACATATTCTGCCTGTTCTGTCTATTCTTCATTATCTCATTTTTAATTCTTTTGTCCTGTTCCCATGCCAGTTTAAACGAAGCCTTTACTATTCCTCTCCTTATCTATGAATCTATTTTAGTAATCTAATATTTGAATGACTTTATCTACTATAAATCAAAAATGGCTGATTTTATTACTGGTATATGTATTGAAGACAAAAATATTTCTCTATTAAGGAAAATATTTAGTGGACATGTGCTTAAAAGATTTTACGGTAGAAGCTGATTAATAGCTTTTGATCACCCTTGCATTTCTTCCTCTTTTCCCATTCTCTCCAGGGCACAAATGGTTCTTTTCTATGGAAAGTCCATTAGTATTCCCATATCTGTATTAGTAACTGGGTAAGCCAACTGAATGTAAGATCTTACCTCCCAATCTTACGGTCAGTTTGCACAGCATATAGCAATGGAAACATTTAGAACAAGCCTCAATGGCTTTCTGATAATTGCTATTCTTCCACATCAGGAAGACTTCTCAGCTTCTACATTAAAGAAGCTCTGCAGTTGCTTTATTCAGTCACATCAGGGACTGGATATCTGGCCCAAAAGGGACTGCTGCTTAAGTGAAGTATTTAGAAGAACAATAGGGTATTAACTTCTATTCCTTAGAGTGATTCTGGCTACAAATCTTTAAGTAAGAAGTCTTTACTGAAGCAGAGTAATACATATGTTCCATTGAACACTTGAAACAAGTTCCATTTTTCAGATTTAGGGTATGGCAATAGCAGTTGTAACTCTTGACTGAATTCCCTTGTCCTATGCAGTCTGTAAACTGTTATTGAATCCAAGTTTTTACATTCCAGTATATTATTGCTTAAATCTTGGTAATAGTCTAGCTGAACAGAGCCAGCCTGCTGCTCAGCAGTGCAATATTTTTGTACAAGTACCTGGAAGGGTCCAGAAAGTTCTGGAGGTAAGAGGGAACCTGGGATATGTCAGTGAGAGTTTTAGCAGGTTGGAATAGTTCAGTGGAGGTGAAAATAAAGAAAAGGGCTGGGAAAGTTTGAGGGAGTCTCTGGGTGCTCAAAATACTGATAGGGGACAATAGGATTTCAGAATGTCTCCTTAGAAAGACAGGGAAGAACAGAAAGGAATGATTTGGAGTCTTAGAGAACAAAGTGGGCTTTGTTAGGGGTTTCAGAGAATACTGCAGGCATCATTCACTGTTCAGCCAGCACTACTTACCCTCAGTCTGACCCTCAGAGGGACGAAAGGTGTAAATTAGATAATACATTGCTATGAGCAAAAAGGCACCAAAACTAATGTTGCTGTTTAAGAAGTTTCCTGATTGTTCTCCTAAGAAATCTGTTGTTCATATGGAATTTAATATTGCCGAGCAAGTGAGGATAGAAACTCCTAGGTTTTATAACTGAGGCTGAAGGAAAAAGAACCTCTACATGAAAATTAAGATTCCCACTTCTTATTCTTCAGCTACCCCATCTGTCAAACAGGAACTTCTGCACATTTACATCATATAACATCCTCATCACTTCCTTTTCCTGATCCAAGTATGCACTATGGATCACAGAGTCATTTGCTGACCCAGCCACTTTCTGGCTCAGAAAGCCTTACATCAGCCCTTTTCGCCTGACTTCGGGATTTTCCATTCTGCAAAACTATCTTTGCAGAGGAATATGTTTGGCCTTGTTCACAAAACCTTTAGCAGTCTATTGTACCGAAGAATTTCCTCTATATTAGACAATTATTGAGGCTTAAGGATTGATTTAACAGCCTTGTCATAGTAGATTTAGACACTAGGGCACTTAGTATCTCTGTGTCTAAATATCAAACAGAAATTCCTGACAGAGTTCTTGATCTATAATGAGTTACTTTAGGCTAAAGGACAAAGGGCAGAGCCACTATTCAACTCTGAGCTGAGGAGAGACAAGAAGAGGGCACAAACAGACTTTCTAACACGCCTACCCAGAACAGTGAAATTCTGCAACACAGACTCCATCCAAAACAATGGACCTGGGCTTCCACCACTGTTGGCATAATGGCTATCCTCGGGCTTGGTACCTGCACAGTTCTATTTGGGAGACAAAACATTTTCTTCTTTATTGATATTTGGCAAAGGACAGAGGCAGAATAGCTGTACATTTTTATTTTCTCTTAAAGATAACTAAACTTGAAACAGTATGGCTGTACTTTAGCTCTTGATCTCTTTTCTTGGGAGCTAAATCCTAGATTTTGTTTTCTTCTCATCAAAATGGCCCTCTGTTTTTTAACAGCAATATCTAGAGCTGTGTATCCAGGTCCAAGAAGTTTTACAACACTATGAGAAGGGGGTTGGGAAGATAAGGATTACTAATTTGTTTCAAGTCACTACTCAGCCTTGGGAAGTAAGTATAAACGGTACATTACATATTTCTTGATTTAATACATATAATCTTCACTAAAATGATGCTTGCCTGCCCAGGCAGTTGATTTCAGAATCTCTTCTAATTGCATCATTCCAACTGCTGCTGTGTTATTTCTTCCAGCGACCTGCCAGAAATAAAACTGATTGTTAAAAGAGCAAATAGCATTACCAACGAAGCAAACCACTCACAGGTATATTACAATACAGCAATACTCTCAGAATAAACAGAGGAACCAGCATCCTGCATTACAAGGTTGTCACATAGAGAGAACTCCAGTGAGTTTAATTTTTCTGATCTTCCAGCAACCTATTTTTAAACACAAATGAGAGTTTCATGCAGTTCTGTGGTACATATCCCTCTGTTAGCTTGTGGTGAACCTGGTTCAGGCAACATTCAGAGAATTGCTGTATCAGGTCTGTCCATTACTAGATCACTCGCCAAAACAAATTTGGTCAGAAATGCAAAGATAGCAAAATCAACCAGTCCTGTCTCTTGGAGGAGTCACCATCTCTCCTGATTATTCAGACTGCTCCTTGTTGACAGTGCTTACAGCAAGAAGCAAGGAGAAGTAAGAACCAAGGAGGTTCAGAATTGAAGAATTCCCATGTAAAATAGCCACTTCCATTATCTCATCCCTCACTCTCTAGCTTCTCAGTATATCTGCATCAGGAGTAGTATACCCTTGCCTTGGTCTTCTACCTGCAGAAGGCATGGTCTTGGTGGAACTGGAGCAGTCTATACAGTGCAAGACCTACTCTAACTCCACATCCACAAGCTACTATGGGTATTCGCATCTGACAGAAGATTCTCCACATGATGCACTCTGGTATTTATTTGTTCCTTCAGGTTCTAGGCTGGTGGGAAAATCTATTTTCAGAAATCACTATTTTGGAAATGGCTGTACATAATGACTCTGAAAGAAGGTAACTAGTCTGACAGTCCTCAAGGTCCTTTATACCCTTAGCACACTGATGTGTTGCCCATAGCTATCAGTTCTAATCCTAGGGCAAAGCTGAGTATAGCAATCAGAAGAACAAAGGCTATAAGAGGTGGGAAGACCACCAGAGTAGAAAAAAGTGATGGAGAGGAGACAACATTTGAAGATTGCTACTAAGCTCTCTCCTTACTTGGAGGGGCATTAAAAAAGTGATTTGATCACTCAGAATCTGGCAACCCATATTCATCCCACTTCATTATAAGCTCATTTGGGGTCAAAAAGTTGACAGTGAGCTTCATAACTAAAAAGCAACCTCTGCTACTTGGATAGTTCACAATTCAGGTGAATTTTGGTGTTTCACTCAGAGAAAAATTCTCCTTTGGGTCAGCCAAAACTACCCATGGTTCCACTTGCTCCCTTCAACTTACTATTGTGTGACCTGAACATTATAGTAGAGGTGAAGAGGGAGCTCCAGTAAGCATAATGGAAGCAACGACTGACAAAGTTCAGCTTCCAAGGAAACTAGACTGGAAGCATACTTCCATTGAAAAAGTTTCATATGAAAAATCTAACATAAAGTCACCAAAAAAAAAAAAAAAGCAGCTAAAAGGATAAAAGGAAAGAAAAGAATGTGTTGCTAGAAGTGTCTGTTGTGGCGGTCACATTGCTATATACATTCTGGATATCCTTTTTAAGGTTCCTGGCTCCCAGAAGCTCTAGCCCTGTCCCTTTCCTAGACTTCACTCATTTGGACTCTTCTACTACAGCCGCTTCTCATGGTAGTTTTCCTCAGTATTCCCAGAACATGAAAATTGGCCTCCAGCATCATCCCACATTCTTCCTCACAGAAGGCCTAGAGTACTCCAGTGTGATAGCGCTTTCCCAGAGAGCTGCCTCTTATGTTAGGAGGGCTCTCTTTTGACTCCAGGGTGTTCATTGTTGCCTTTGGCTCTGTTCTCAACACAGGGACTGAACTGATTCAGATATCTAGTATCTCCAAAATACACTATTCCAGTTAGATCACAACATGACATGTATTCCTAAAAATGACTTTCCATCCAGATATTCCTGCCCACACTGAATTATACCTATAGACCCCAGCTGGGAATATGAAAAACACTTGGGAAACACAACTTACTATTCTGCAGTGTCATAAAGCTCAGACTTCAGCTCCAACTGAGTAGCAATGTTTTGTCAGCTTTGTTGAATCCAGCTGTTCCAGCTGTTTGTTAATAGGACTGAGGTAGAGAAAAGCCAGAATCAAAGAAACGGAAGGCCCTTCCACACACATGTCTTTGTGAAGATGTGGGATAAAAATAGCCCAAACAGAAGAGGTTCTTTTGAGTAACATGCCAAAGAAATTTTAATGAAGAAAGAAAAAGTCTAGGTTTCAAATATACTCACAACATGAAGCACGACATGAATCTAAGCCAATCTCTAAAAATGTGACATTCTAAAAAGATATTTATTAGAGTCCCAAATCTTCATCCACGCAGCCAAGCCATGATGATGATGATTTATTAGAGTATTTGGCTACAGCTTTGCTTCTTCATCATTCATAAGCTCCAAAATGCAATTTACAGACAATGAAATTAATCTTTGTGCTAATACTTAAGCATCACATAAATTTAAAATACATTCAATACAAGAGAATTTCATAGCAGTCTTTACAGCCACCTGAAGAAAAGAGTTTAGATTTATCCCACTGCTTGTAATGTTGCCCTCTACTTTAAATATGCTATAATTTTGTAGGATGAAGATAATAGGGATCAAGTCACATTGTAAATCGTTTCGTTTCTTTTGGATGAAGACAACAATATATGAAAGTCTTTGTAGCAAACACACAAGTCAATATGGAAAAGTAAGAAAATCTGATTTAAAATCCCCAAATTTTAAAATTATATGTTGCTTAAATAATCTTAAATTAATCATTGATTTATATCCTCTATAGGTCCAAACTGAGAAAAACATTTTATATTTCGTTATTTGTTTATTAAAACAATATTTACTCAAGTGAATAAATCCATGTGGTCTGAAAGGACTACTCAAATTAGCAAGTAATTCTTCCAAATATAAATGCCCTGAGAACAAATATTTGTTAATTATACAACAGAAATTACAAGGAAGTATATTGTTGTGCACACGTGAAGGCCAAATAGTCTTTTTCACACTAGCATTACAAAGATTACCTTGATCTATAATGAACTTTCTTGTTAAAACGAAACTAGACATCATTAGTTGACTCAGCTAAGAGGATTCCCATGCTACAGTCAGCAGTCAGCTAAAAGTTCTTGGTGGTTTTAAAGTTCATACGCTATTGTGAAATATTATTTTTGAAGAATCTCAGTATTTTCAACTACTTACTGTATTATTGTCATTTTAAGTCCATTTAGGGACTTAAACCACAGAAGAAATCAATAGGTAGTCTTCAGCCAAACTGTAACAGATCCAGATGTTTTTTCCTCCACTTTTGTAAGGAAATCCAGCTGAAACCGTGACAGCCAATGCAAGCTACTGAAACAAAACCCAAACAATGTCTTTCTTTGCAGTAGTATTTCAACAGAAACTGACACTGTTTCTGAACATGGAGTGAGGCCCACACTTAGTTATCTGAGTGAGAGGAAATAATGATCTCCTGAAAGAAGTGATGCATATGATGCAATTCTGGAATCCCTACTCATATTAAAATGGAGAAAGAGGTTTCTCTAAAACTGCTCTGCTGTTCAGGAACAGTAATTTTCAGCTCCATTGGGTGTGAACGCTTATAGATAGATATTTCACCTCTGAAATGTGTGGGGTTTTTCTGAATATGCACACTTATTTTATGAAAATCTGTCAGAAGCTCTAATGGCATATAGGTTGGCCATGAATCCCTGTACTCCTGTCCGAGTGACATGATGAACGCATTAATAGGAGTTTCCTATATATTTATCCGTGGAACTATTGCGAGGGAGTAAGAAAGGGTTTACCAATCTAAAAATAATTTTGTCATAGAGCTGTTGGCAGTTTTCAAGAAGATAAGTGTTTGTCTCCAATAAGATTTCTTTATCTCTGAGAGACTGGGTTAGTCTGGGGACAATATTTACATGTGAAATAGACTCGTTTCCTGAGGGCAAGGATAAGACTAATACTGTAAAGTTACAATAGGGGCAAGCACTTGGGGGTGTAAGTAATCTCACTAAGTGTAGCCATCTATAGGTTAGATTCCCTATTTAGGCTCCTTCTGCATACACTTCCAAGAGAGAGCTTCTTCAGAACACAGGTTCTCATAACACCTATTGTAAAATGGGAGGAAATTGTTCCCAGAGAAACCCTCTCTCTTACCTATAGAGGAAGCCTAAAAAACTAGCTCAGAGGCCAAAAATTAGATATAATCAATTGCATTTTTGGCAAAATACACACAGAACCCTTGAGTCAGTTTAAGGGTAAACAAATCAGAGGATTAAGAAGGAATGTAGTATTTTACCACACCAGTGGAAGAAAAACCTTTTCAGATTGATCCAAGAAATGAAACAGAAAGGACAATATTGCAAAATCTTGATGTTAAATGACAAAATTCCCTTAATTCCAGCTCAGGTCTCCTGCTTAGCTGCTTGAAAACCTCTCAAGCTCTCCTACAGTACATCATTGTATATCAGGCAATTCCAGCTTCTAACCCCTCATCAATTATAGTTGCAGGCAAAACCTCAAGCACATACACCTTTTAGGTCATCCTATCTTCAGCCTATTTGCCCTGTTAAAAACTTAACAGTAAACAAGAGCTCTGTTTTTATTTTATAAATCACTGCAGCTCTCCTCCTGGAACACAAGCGATGAAATGTCTTTTTGCATCCCTGACTGTTGAAGCACCTGGGAAAAGGTGTTAAACTTTTTTTCTTGAATGCTAAAATGTGGAGTTATTCACACAGTGCTTTTTTAATAGATAACAGCATGTGTTCTATAATTTCAAGAACTTGCCATGTTTATTTTTGGTGGGAGGTTCACTCACATTATGTTAAAGTCACATTAGTTTACTTAAGGTCATGAATTGTTTAGCTGCTTTCACTTCCAATTTAATTAACTTGAACAAAAAGAAACACACCCAAACTTATGAACAATGTCCAAGAAAACATTAATCAAATTTTGATACTGAAAAAAAGTATTTGAACTGGGGAAAAAAAAAAAAGGTACTCCAAATCTAGAGAACTGGAGGAGGAAACAAGCAACAAATAAAAATGCCCACACACATCAAATTATGATCTAGGTGATACTAATGGATATCTTTCTAATAATAACAATGATAATAGTTCTGTATTACATATAGACACAGAAAGTTAACAAAAGGTAGACTTCATTTTTCTCCACCTTTAACCATTTGAATGTTACACTCTTAGCCTAAGATGGCTGGTAGGCTCCCTCTAGAGTTGATGGAGAAAAGAAGGTACAGGAGACCTTCTGCAGCTGTTTTGATAAAAGTAGACTAGACTAGGGGGTACTTCATTTCATGAACTGTAAACAAAGCCTTGACAAATGTCTTAGATTAGACAGGCACATTTTAAATGCAGAAGACGTATCTTACATAAAACACAGCGGCATGACTTCCTAAAGAAGCCTGTCCAGTGCTGAATTTCAGGGTCAGGACTGTTCAGAAATGTAACAGAAAGGAAGATCAAAAATCCTGCATTCGATACGCACTGTATTGGAACTAGGTTTCATCCAGCGATGAATCATTTGTGACCAGCTTGCAGATTTTATGTCCCTTTTTCAGCCTTCAGGGTTCATACTTTTATTGTACTTGCTTGCACACGAGAATTCTGGGGTTTTGTCAATAATATATGTTTATCATGTCAGATAGAAATTAACTGAGATGAGACTTTATAACAATCAAATAGTGCACATTTTAGAGAAAACTGATTCTTAAAAGGCAAAGAATTACTTAACTGTTCAATAGCATGAGGGGTTTTAAACACTAAACTGTCACTTTATCAATACAATAAAAAATGTTATCTGACTCAGTAAAAAACAAGGCCAGGGAAGTTTCATTAAGCTGATTTATCTCTTACAGGAGATATTATACAAACCTAATTCACAAAACCAGGTTTTTTATCCCAAGCAGTAGGAAAATCTTGAACTGTCCAGCACACGAAGAACAAATATGATCGTTCAGTGGTCTGTTTGAGAAAAAAATGCCACCAAACTTCAAGGCACTCTCTGCACTGATCTCTACATATTCCTTCAACTCTACCTACCTTCCATGTAAAACTCCTCAGTGATTTTTATTTAAACAAAAAAAGACTAAACCTTGACATTCCATTTGTCTAAAATAACTAAAATCTTTGTAAGTGTTAGACTTGGGATAAAGAACTGTGGTTTCAGAGATATCACACAATGCATTGTCAGGAAAAGGCGTGGGTAGCTTGCATACGAAATTTCCTGAAAACTATGTTTACAAGGATTTTTTTTTTTTAATGAAGCTTTTAAATCCATTCCAGTTATTGAACACTGTTCTTTGGGGAATATACATCTCTCAGTGTTTTTGCTTCCTATGGCAAAATATTGTATGTGGCTTTCCCTCAAATATTTCTGTTCTACGGAGAACTTAAGCTGGTGTGAAAATTTGCATTGCATACATAATCCATTAATTATTACAGCATCTGCTTTTACACTGACCTCTGTAACAGGAAATAGAGCACAAGTGACCCAATAAAGCTGGTGATAAAATATATAAATAACATATTGCTTTCTTGCTATTGTGTCAGCTTTGCTGCTGTTCTGGATGCCCCGTGGCACAATAAAACTCACACAGTCCTGCTGCAGAAAGACATTGGAGGAAATCCGTGTGTTTATGTGCAAGTTGCTGGAGAAAGAAGCTGTTTAAGCTGGACCTAAAAATTAACTTTACAGAACTATTTCATCAGCTTATTTTGATATGCAAATAGTACACAAATATTGTCTAGAATTCTGCTCTTCACACTGTATAAAACCTTGTAAAAAGAAACTCACAATACGTTGCATTTCAATAGTATAAAGTACTTCAAATTCACATTGTGTAACCATAAAAAAAGAAAAACTATAATCATACTGTTGAAATTACCCTATCCTTTGAATTCTAGATTCTCTCCCACATTTTTTGACTTCATAACGTTTCACTCCCAATTTCACAGTGAAAAAAGTAGTAAGGACCAATCCAGGAAGAAAAATCTTGTATCATATATCAATTAATGACAGTTATTTCAATATAGCATCTTTCAAATCTTATTAGATGGAACTGAGCATTCAAAGTATTTGATTTTTCTTCAATGTTATATGCATAAAGAAAAGGAGGTCAATATCTCTACAAAATTTTACAATATATTCTTGTTTTCCACAAGGGAGGCTGGAAAGCCCCTTCATCCTTTTTTCCTCAGTCTACCAAAGTGTTTGGTAACTTTGAACAGATGCCTGTGCTCAGTCAGTTTCCAGATGTTGCCACAGAATTCCAGTAAATTTACCACATTTCAGTGTTTTAATTGGGTTTCTTGTGAGGGAACAAAATTCTTTCACTTTCAATATCTAACTGAAAGTTGATTTAAGACAGAAAAAGTTATTGTTTTACATTTTTAAATGCAAATGGGGTGAATTATTTGTAATCTAAAAAAAAAAGAAAATCTCTGAGTAATAAAACTAATGAAAAATGACAATTTTTCTGTGAGGTTGTCTTGCAAATCTCTTCTCAATTGTGAAGACCTCAACTTCTCCTTCCTTCGCTTCACTCACATCTCCTATCAATCAAACATGTTTCCTCACACGAGACAACAGTGCTGAACTTTTAAGCGTGATCATTAGCTCTCTGTTATACCAAATACTGCTTGACCGAGGCTCTAAATCATTCTACAGAGGAACTGGTGGATCAAATGAGGCTCTAATTTACCCCTACTCGTCTCACTAATGTCCACACTTCTGCAGACTTGTGAGACCATACTCAGTCCTCTGCTTCCCCCTCAAATGGTACCAGCTGTTAGGTTCATAGATCTCTTAGGAATACAGTGCGTATGCAATTGAAGTCATAAACTGACAGCATAATTGCACAATCTTCAGCTCTAGAAGGGTGATTAAAATCAGAAAATTAACAGTTGAAAAACCAATATCCTTGTCATCTTTTGAAAACACCATTGGCTTGACCAAATGGAGTCACCACAGTTACAATCACTCTCTTGCATATTATCAGGGCCCTTGTAAGGACAAAGAAATGAAAACAGAAAAAACTGTCCTTTAAGTGACACAGCAAAAGACTGGGTACTATGACTGCGAATTCTGTGTATGCCATATATTTCAGCCTGGCAATATAGACCGAACAGACATAAAAGAGAAGCTGAAAGGAAGATCTGTCTGGTGTTTTTCCAATGCCTTCTCCATATCAGGACATCTTTTATTCCTCTTCATTATTAATTGTTTTATTTTGTGGGGTTTTTTATTTAATATTTCTTTTCCTCTTTCTGTGACAGGAGAGCTCACTGCAAAACAACATTTGCCCAATACCTGTGTACTCCAAAGAATGAACAGTAACACTATCAGCAATCACAAAGATACGTGAAAACAATGAGTCTACTTAAAGTGAGATTTTTTTCTTCCTTCCTAATTATTATGGTGAAAATCTTCCCTTGTCATCAACATATGCAGAAAAGATACACATAAAGCACATTTTAACTCTGACTTCTCCCTCTGAGATTGCCCACGAGCATTCGTTGAATAAATCATGTCGGAAGTGGTTTCTATCACTTTTCATTGTTCTTTGAACAAGGAAATCTCCACGTACTTATTATGTGGGCCACAATGAAAGATTTTCTCCCTACCAGTGAATACATAATGAATGTCTGGCAGTTACATCGATTGTGTAGGTGGAAAATTAGAAGTAGAAAACTAGTCTTTGTAATCCTACCTATCTTCCATATAGTATGTACATCCCTTTCAGAACCCATGTTGACGTTCTGTCTCTAATGAAGCCACCAAAAGATTCATCATGTATTTTTCTAAATTTAGGGTTTCATTCCCGGGATGGATTAATCTCTATAGTTTATATGTCTACAGCGTAGACTTCTACATCTCAGGTATCTACCACAGTGTCATATAGACAGTAAAGAAAAAAAGAGTGTTTCAGGTGATGAGTTATCTAAACTTTTTTAGACCTCTTAGAGTATTACATCTTTCACATATTGGGAAAGCCTGTTTCTCTTCTCTGATTATAAGAAAAGCCTAAAATTATTAGTTCAGGTAAAATTATCTCCATTTACTCAGATGAGCTGCAGGTAAAAACAGCCAGTACTAATAAGTTCCTCATCAACTACAAATAGCATCTGTCAATGTAAAATGTACATTTCTTTGTAGCAGTATTTCCCTTCTTCGGGCAAAATGGTCACAGTTTTCCTCTCACAACATCATTTTAGCTGTCATTCCTAAATAACTTTTGTCACTCAAACAAATCGATAAAAAAAAATAGAATTCTATTTCACAGGGTCTAAGAAGGATCCTTTCTGATGGATGCTATAACTCTGTAAATATTCTCCACTATTTAGGCACTCATTTTGCAAGGCCATGACAGGAGAAAATGTCAGAATTATTCACTGTCTGTTACATGCATATCTGCTAATCTATTTCCTTGGCAGCTTTAATAGGATTCTTTTACATATGGAAATCTGATAAACATTAACACAGGTTAAGTTAATGTTTACAGTTGTGCCAGGGTTTTGTTTTATTTTTTTTTTTCATAAGCGGGAGTGAATAGAAAACAGTTTGTTAACAAGAAACTAGGTTGAGTTCATAATAAACACAGGACTAATGATGTTACTATTTATAGCTTAACTCTACCTCCTGCTATGTAAGATTATACTGCTCTGTCCTTTTCTTCACTCAGTATTCCTTATGTTTTCAAGAGATTCCAAAAACTACCCTTTAAGACCCCTCTCTCTTTCCCCCTTCAGATCCCTACAACCTACTCCAATCCAAACAATTTACACTTGAAGCCCAAAATGTACTGTCTATTTATTATATACGTAAATTCTGATTTTGCACCATATCTCCTAAAATCAGTCAAAATACAGCCATGACTGAACTCAGTTGTTAATAGATTAAACATGCTGAGTTACCTTATGAACAGGTTGTAATATTTACATGTAAAAAGCTGCATTTCAACAAGAACATACCATGCTTTGTTGTACTTTTGGGCATATATTTGCTCTCATAAAGTGGCTGATGCTTGCTTTCTGAAGTCCATTAAACTGTTGAAAAACAGACCTAAGTCAAGCTTACACCCTGCCTGCTTAGACAAAAGTTATTGGCAATGTTCAGAGCAAGGTCTTTAACAAATGGGTATAAACAGATATCAGTTCTAATTTTGTTCCTTTTTTTGGTTCTCTAACTTCTCCTTCAACCCTACTGGCTTAATCTGAAGACGCATCTGAAAATTCAGATGGGTTGGACAGAACTAAGCTAAAAAAATTAAAATTTGTCTATTAAACTGGAATCGTATTTTTATCTAATACTATATGACTGTATTTCATACTTTTATCTCACTTAACAAGATTCTTAAAACAGATCTCTGTGCTCTACAGTAGGTCGGGCTAAACAACCATATTAATTTCCTCAGTCTTAAAGTCTGTTCACTCTAAAATAAATTTTTGGCCATCCAACAGGAATTACAATTCCTCCACTGTGACACATTTTCGTACATGTTTTGCAGGTCTGAAGATTTGGAGAAAGTCAGTGAAATACATCTTGAAAATATGTTACTAGTTTTGTAATTACAGCATCTATAGACAACATGATATGCAAAATATCAAATCGAACTGACTAAATACCTTGGATTATTTTAAAATTATGTTATATATTGGTTTTTGAATGCTTAAAGAAAGTACAAAATGGAGCATTTATCTGAATTAAAAAGCTTTTCTTCATATCAAAATCTGAAGTCCAACCAGAACTAAAAAATTTTAAACCATCTAATACAATATATCAAGAAGAGTTAAATCAAATTATAAGATGCTACTATCATTATATAATGTCATAATTACAGTGCTTATATCATTACATTATCTTACATCACTATACCACTTCCTCGAATTTTAATTCTACTAAATACAGGAATTTAATATCAAAGTGATTCTCAAAGCCACCCCTCACCCATTTGCCAATCAAGCTCTGTATACAGACAAGTTTTGGAAATATCAGAAACTAAAAAAAAAAGCAAAAAACCACCAATTGCAGAACGTTTTTGACATTAATTCATACGTTTATTTGTTCACAAAAAGCACATACTCACACCACATGCAAAATTTCAAATAGCTAACTGGGTTTCACTTACTGGAAAGATAAATTTTTCTACAAAATATTAATATGTACCTACAGTGCCACACAGAACCTATCTGTATCAGTCCCTTTGGCATTGTACTTATGAATAATAACTGTAAAAAAATTGGTCCAAATTTCTGTCTGTTTTAGATTGAGTGACTTTGACAGTGAGAAACTCTGTAACATTTCAAGGGTCTCTTGTCCACCATTTTGCTATTTCCCACCTGAAACACACAATGCTGATTCAGCATCGTAATCAATACTACGAATCTTGTGGCTATATCTGTGGCTAGGATGACTGTTTGATCTTACACTAGGCATTGTGATGCAGCACAGCAGAGTGGTCATCACTGTAGTCTAAATTCCCCTCTTTCTGTAACCCTTTCTCCATCTTGCTACTTAGGAGGGTCTCTGTGCTGTTCTGAGTACTAGCTGGCTACAGGGCTCAAACACGCCAGTACAGCTAGTTTAAATGGAACTATAAAACCAGCTACAAAATAAGTCCAAGTGTGTCTGCATGAGTTATAGGAACGGCTAGAGTGTAGATAGTGTGATCTACTCACCTGCATGCAAAAAGCTGATTTTTACCCTGTATAATTTTTTTCCTCAAATTCACCACCCAATTTGTGTACTCCTCCACAAAGCAAGCAAAACACTTCAGGGAGATGAGCCCGTAACTCCATACTGCCATAGCTCTCACCTTCCTAACTAATATGGTCTATCTAGCAGCCTGCTTGGATCTTTATACCAATGCCATTCAAGAAATTATAAACCTGCAAGCTGGGATTAATGTTTTTAGCTCATTGTGAAACCAGTAATCCAGCAGCCTAGGAACCACATCTGATAAGGTGCTGGGTATCTACAAAATACAACTACTGGAGCTTTGTGACAGCTGGCCCCAAGTCAGCTTACAATTTCGGCTGCAAATGTCAGCTGGGCAAGCTGGTGAGATATCAACTTTGGACCATTCCTGGAAAAAATCTCTCATCTGCAGAATATTTCAAAATCTCAGCAAAGACCTACCAAAAATATTTTTCTTCTAGCTTTTTCAATCAGTTTTACAGCAGCCATAATGACTTAGCTGAGAACTGAGGCAATGGATTCCTAGAAGAAGTAAAGTTCTGACATCTCTGACATCGAGCAAGTTCCATGTCTTTCCTTTGCTGAGAGCCCCAGAGTTGACATGGGAATGAGAACAAACGTAGTCAAGGATATAACAATTCATGTTACTTCAATAAGTGCACTTCGTACTAAATTATGTCCTGGTGACACACAAACTTATGTAAGAGGCTGGAAGACTTCTACAATAGTTGAAAATCCCAGGCAGCTTAATGCCTGTTAGGTGCACAGGTATTTGACAATGGTGCCAGACTGAGTTAATCAAGAAGCTGTAACCTATGAGTTCTGGACAAGGTCAAAAAGGCTAGTTTGGCCACAGTTTGGGTGGAATGTTCTCCTGAATTGCTCCGCGGGGAGTTATTTGGATTGCTGAGCTAGCTTTAAAGCCTCTGCAAAAGGTGCTGACCTGAACCAAGGTCTTGGCTCTGAGCCCAGCCCTATTGGAGAAACAAGATTTCCATAGACAGTAAACACAAATTAATCCAGGCATAACACTCATATCCACTGACTCACCAATAAGCACACTATTATTAATAAAATTAACTCTGCCTCCAGCAGATACGTTGGTTATTTTAACAATCCCATTGTGGTCACTCAGGGCTTGGATTCTGTTATGCTCTAATACATCATCTTTGATGAAGGTGACATGATTTATTTAAAGAGAAAGCATATTACACAGTCTGGACAAACCGGTTGATTTCTTAATGCTTGTTACACTAGAGAATATCTTGAGGATGAAGAAAAATTGTTTCCTTAGACCTAACAAGTGTGTACAAAATGTACCAAATGAGATTTTCTTTTTTTTTTTTTTACTTCCACCTCTGTACAAAACCCAGGTCACTCTGAAGCTGCCTCTACTAATGCTGTATCATCTAAGTCAGACCTTCTCACAGTAGAACACGGCACAAATGTCCGTGGGATTCCAGTGAAAACCATCAGTTCTGAAAATTTCCACCTAAGAGATAACTCTGTCCTTGCCCCTTCATTTTTGATTTATTTCTGCTCTTTAAAACCTGTTACACTTCCTGTGAGATGGAGGAAATAGCTGCATCTTTCTTTTTCCAGATCATACTTTTACAACAATCAGAAAATACTTGGACATCACAAAAATGGCATAACAATGACACATGCATCATACAACTTCTATTAATTTCTAGCTCCATTGCTGATAAGCTAGAAAGGAGAGTAATACAGCATGAGCAACTTCATTGTATTTCACAGAAGATGAGTTTTCAGACTAAGAAAAAAACCTACTAATCACAGACTCCTATTATCAGAGCAGAAATTCCTTTTGCATTACGTCTATATATTTTAAACAATATCTGTAAAGTGCTAAAGTTGCATATGTTATATCCAAGGATCATTTTACAGAAATGGAACACAGCTTCTTAATTTTCATATCAGCAAACACTGCCACCATTTCATAAAAATACTGTAGGAAATCACTCTCTTTTTAGAGTAAACCCAAGTTATGCTTTCCCCTAGATCTACTAGTAAAGTAATTCCTAAATTAAAATGGGTAATTAAATCCAAAATTTTGATCTAAAAAATCTTCTTTTTCCTCTTCTCTGAACTTGGAGATAACTACTCTGTTTGAGCGCTAACCTCTTTGAGTCCATATGGTTCTCTAAGGTTCTATAGACATTTACCATTTTGGTTTTCCATGGCTAGAACTGTGCCTCCAAAGCAGTGTGGTGTCTTGATCAGTCCTCCAGACCAGGCATTCTTTCCCTCAATTTTCTTAAAGAGCAAGATCCTGTAGACACACTCAGAGTATGCTTAGCACAAATTTATAGGATTGGTCTCCTCTCAAAATGCAGTGCCACCACTTCTTTTAAGGCATGGGTGGAAGAAGACTGTGTCTGCCTTTTCTGTAACAGAATGTTTACAGCATTCATTGCATTGTCTGGACAGATTCACAAAGTCTTACACCCCAGTGAAAACGTCCTCGATTTTTGAGGCCTTTGACAAGATGACTAAGTTGTCATTGTGGGCAAGAGATTCTTGATCTCTGGTTCCTTCTTCTAGGACCGTATGCGTTCTACATGATGATCAGGACACTCCTGTGTAAGTGCGTTAGCATAAAATGACTGAGTGGATCCAGACCACCAGAACAATTCAGTCACAGTGAAGGCTCTTCTCCTTACTACCTGAAGGCTGTTTGGGTATGATGATGGAGCAGGCACATACTAAATGGATTGTCCTGATAGTCTTGTCTTTTGTCAACCCCTTTCATGAGGGCCTGGCAGCACCTCTTTCAGCACATGATCACATGTATGCCTACCATGTCTAAAAAGCAAGATATGCAAAAGTAAAATGTCATGGAATATCTTCATTGTACTCATTTGACAGGGCATATACGTGTGTATTCAGTCATGAGACAGACGTTAACGTACTGGTTACTTGAGGAGAACATCTCATGATGTAAAAAGCTATGTAACACAGACTGCACAGATAAAAAGAGCTTATTGCAGTAGCTTCCAGAATTACTATTCTGCCACCAGTTTCTAACCTGAGGAAACCGTGGTTCTCCAGTATACAGTACTAGTTAGGCAAAAGCCTGCTGTTTTTTACACGGCTCTGGGAGATAGGAGATGGTTTTTTAGAAGTCTTTCAGTGTAAAAAGAACACCAACTTGTAACTCTGACTTTGAAGCCCACAAAATGATGTATATTACCTCCTCTGTCAGCTATCTACTATTTCTATATAACTCATATTCAGAAGGTTCCAGATTCCGGAAGTGGCTGACCTCGTGGATGGATTTCAGACTTACCCAGGTGTTTGATAACCATCTTACTTCTGGAAAACCCAATATAAAATAATGAAACACAAAAAGGGCTTCTACATGAAGCCCAAGACTGTCTTCTTACCAGAGTGATGTACTCACTAAGATAAAACCATTGAAGGGTTTCAGACCACAAAAACAAAATATTCACTTGGACAGGCAGGTGGAGCAATGGGATTTAGATTATGGGTTTCAATAAGTAAAAAATATTGTAGCACCCCTGAAACAAAAAGTTACAGCAATCTACAGAAGCTGGAATCCCAGAAGGAGTCTGATTTGCAACATCCACTGAAAAGGTAGCATTGTGTGGCTCATTATAGAAGGATTGCTGCAAAAGTAATTTGTCTTAAAATCACATAGTTAAAAATAAAAAGACAATTATTTGAAAAGCTGAAGTTTCTGCACTACAGGAATATTTTTCTTATGTGTGTGTTGGGTTTGGGGGTTGGATTTTGTTTGTTTGTTTGTTTGATGAATGCCATAATACATATACTGGCATTATGACTATATATGACCATAGGCTCCTCTTCCCGCAAAAAGCAAGATTTTTTTTTCCTGATCATGAAGATTCAAGGAGAGCTAGGGCAGTGATCTATACTTAAATGCTGCTTTTGCTCTAACCAAGCAAAATAATAGAAATGGAAGAGGAATATGTGCATGTATCAAGGGGAAAGGGAAGCATTAATGCCTTTATCTGTATAGAATAGATTGAAAAAAATAGAATAAATTGAGAGTTTTCACCATGGCTATTGCAGTCACATCTACCTTTTTTCTGTAACCACACCATAATCATGAATTATATTATGCAGACCAGCTGTGAAGGCAATGAATGCTGAGTGCAATGCAATACAATGTAAAACTGCAGACTATGTAATTATTTTGAGAAATTATTGTCATCTATTAGTATCCCTTCACAGCATGCTCTCAGGAAGTTATTCTTCTATACAGTTTCATAACTGAAATCTCTCTGAACAATAAATAATATTGGTTATGCAACATATAATGAGCAGCATGCTATAAAAAAGACACTTAATTGTTAAGAAGCTGTAATAAAAAGAAGTGTGGGTGGAGTGCAGAAAGCCCAGGGTAACAATAAGAATCAATTAATCCTCTGCCCCTAAATTCTGGCCTCATTTAAAATAATAATTTCATTTGTATAATGCAGTGGAGCTAATCCACGGATGGACCAACATTAGCTGGGATGTCATATATACTTCTAGTCAAAAACGTTATAAACATATTGCAAATTCTAGCTCAGTCCCTCGATTTTGTACAAAAAAAAAAAAAATTTCTCTCACCTCCCACACTCGAAGTTACTAGTTCCATTCACCTCAGAGTCAATGCCATAGCTCCAATGACTTCAGTGCCGCAAAAAACATGCTTTGGCATAAAAAAGACTAAATACCCAGGCCAGAGAGATCAGTACCTCGTTCAACCTGAATAGATAAACCAGCTTGAGTTTTTCTAGCCTTATTTGTAGCATATACTTTGAAGAAATATATATGAAGAAATATTCATGTATGTATTCTAATACTAAAAACCTTCTACATAAGTATAAAGCAACAATGATAAAATAAAGAGATTGGTGGAAGATTTATAACATTAAATGATGCCATACAAACTCATCTCTTCCTGATCTCTTCCTTGATCTCTACAAATTTAGGATGAATATTGCAAAAAATGCATCCAGAGAAAATGTGGAAATAAAAGGAGCATGACTGAGGATGCCAGCCACTTTAACTTTCTTAAGCAGGAAAATCAGACTATTTTATTTTGGTAAGAGTACAGACTGCATATTAATTTGATTCACTACTACTCTATGATAGTTGATAAATCATCATCATCATCATCATCATCATCATGGCTTGGCTTCGTGAACGAAGATCTGGGAAGGGCTTTTCCTACGCTCACTGCAAGCGATGAGTGCACCCTTCGGGTCTGCGCGGTGGATTTTTTAGGTGAGGCGCAGCGTGCGCAGAACTGGCTCCACCCTTTACACCTGAGGTTCATCTGCCAGGGCCTAGTGGACGGTGACAGCGAAGTCCTCGGGTCGTAGGTTTGGTTAGAGTGTCCTTCTCTTAGATGATGGATGCCTTACAAGGCTAAACGAGCTCCATCTGCCCGGGTTTGGAGTCAGAGTTGTCCTTCTCCTAGGATGGCTGCCCGAAGGCTAGTGAGCCCATCCTGCCCGTGGACACACTTTGTCTGACCCTTCAGTTGAGACCTGTCTGGCTTGGGAGACCCCACCGGAGGCACATGCCACCACCAGCACAGCTCTCAACCTCACAACGGCACGCAAGCTCCTTCCCCACGGCAAGGGGGTGCCCATGAAAGAGTTGCTGCTCTACCTCCGGACATCACAGACCCGGGCACGGGGCAGCCAGGGCCTGCCAAGAACGGGAGTCCTAGAGGGTATAGTTGATAAATAATCCAAATAAGACCAACAGAGAAGACATAAAATATATGGTAGGGAACAAATTTAACACAGGACACAAAGGGCATTTTCCATAACATTTCCTACCAACATTAATTAAACTAACACAAGCTGCAAAACAAAATTTTTATGAAGATCCCATTGTACAGTAAAAAGGATTTTTGGCACATTCATACCACTGGTTAATACAGATGGAGCTGAAACATGGGCATTCTCCAAGAATATCAAGTATCAGCTAAAAGCTGAGCTGTAAAACATGAAAAGATTTATGCATAGAGTATTGCTGGAAACACACCAAACCCTGCAAGGTCTTAGTTCTGGTCCTTAAAGAAGGAGTCCTTTACTATCTCAGACATAATAAAAATAAGACTACAGCCCCACAAGTTCTGCCAAGTGATTTCCAGTATGGTCCTAGAATCAGATAGGGAAAACCGGAGACTATGAAAATGAACAGCAGAGTAATCAAGGTGAAAGACATCTTGGATGCTGTGAATAAACAAGTGTAAGAAAAAAATGTAATTGTGAATTATCACTAATCTGCAGTAATATAACCCTCAAAGATCATAAGAGCTTTCAATAATAAATCTTCTCTCAGAAGCTATATGAACAAGCTCTGCAGTGCATAATGTAGTGTAACAACGACAGTGAACATTGCAGAAACATGTTATATCTTTCTTACAATTATTGTTGTTGTCAGACTATTCCTTTAATGGAAGTAAGTTAAGCATGCTTCCCGCTATTTAAAGTCAAAGTCTTGCATTACTCAATTGCTCTCTTGTGCTACAGGTTAGAGATCCTTTTTACCTAATAATAATTAAAAAAAATAATTGTTCATATCCTCCATAAGAACAACAGAACAATTGCCATGGAAAATTAGTTCCATGTGCATTATAGTCACATTATTTAGAAGACTGCCTGCCCTTGAAACTACTTGAGACGCTTTGGTTCCTGTTCCTTCACCCCTCATCTTTGGGACAAAACATATTTCCACTGGGGTTTTTTTGCAGGAATAACACCCTCTTGAAGGGAGAAGAATTGGGTCTTCCTGATATGTTCAATTTTTGTGGTCTTTTCAAAGTCTAATTTTTCAAAATCTTTAAATTAATCTTTAATTAGAAATACTTCTATCAGATTCCATGGGACTACTATTGTACTTATTCTGTAATACATGTTCTAAAATACTTTGCTGGAACTGAATTAGAAGGCAGAATTCAAAATGACAACTCATGTTTAATTTACAAGACTAGAATATCCCTTCTCAGCATTCTGTGACACTTTGGAAAGGCATAAAAGAATATGCAAAACAAGTACATTCTTTAAACTAATTTGACCTTTTTGCTTTATCCAACATTATAAGTTATGATTTTCTATACTACTACGATTCACTGAAATGAATAATATTTGTTATGCAGATATTGAAATTACCTAATATCTTAACTACTTCTGGGCCTGAGCACACCTCATCTAGGGATTTCTGTTTAATATACATGTGTTCCTTACTACTAATGTATAAAACTTTAAACTCCAAGAAGCACATTTAGCAATATGTTATGAACCATTGCCTGAATGAAGGCTGTAATAAAGACTGTAATGTATGTCACTTTTTTGAATATGCGCAAATAAGAAAAGCCGGCTCGGTACAGCAGCTCATCTATTCTAATGTCTTAGCTGACATTGTCTGATGCAAGATGCATGGGACACCATCATAAAAACAAAAAAACAAACAAATAAATAATACCAAGAATAATTTGGAAGAAAATAGGAATAACCCTACACCAAAAATGTTTCTTTTTATTCTCCACAGGTCTTATTCTCCAACGTGATGTAAATTCTCCACAAATGTACCAAATACCACATATATTTCAAAGAGGTTTGAACCGATTATTTTAATCCATGTGTAAGTCTTCAGTTCCCCTGTTTCTCCCTCTGGTGTAGTTAATTATATCACAGCAGGAAATACTTCACTACGATTTGAAGGAAAGCTCAACTCTTCTATGTGCATGTAGTTGAAGTATAATGACAGAAAGGGAATCGAAAGATTTGTTTAAAAAAACCCCAAAACACAGCATGCTATTGTCACCTTTGAAACTGGGGTACAAACAGCAGTAGTAATAAAACTCACTTGGGGAAAAGAAAAATACAGCTTTTTCCAAAATCTCAGTCGTCTTTTATGCCATTTTGGCTTCCTTTAATTTTATACATAAAAATTTAAATGGAAAAATATGTCTAGTCTTTTAAACTGGTACCAATAGACCCTTATTCAGTAAAAGTTACACACATGCTTAATTTCATCAACTTTGAGTAGCCCCACTGTGGTAATTAACTAGAGTTTAAAACGTCTAAAGGCAAGCATGAATTACTACTGAACAAGGACCTTTGCTTTTAAATCCAGCTTTGAAATTGTGCAATCTACAATTGTGCATTCTACAATTTCCAGAGATATACAAGTGCTCCCAAAGTATTTCAACTTCAGACAGAAGCTGGAAGATGTGTTTAAGTATTACAGTGATGATTAACAGCTGTAGTTTATTAACCTCAGAGGAACATATAAAAATCATACTAATTTGCACTTAGCCACCTAATTCTTTGGTCCAATTCGAAGAAAAAATGAGTAATTTTTCTAGCAACACCAAGATCCCCATATCTTTATAGGGTATTTTGATAACTCTTTCTTGCTTGAGGTACCAGGGTTCTCTTGATTCCTCAACAACAAAATGATTCTTCACCACATCCAGTGCAAGAACTCATACACTGCTGAAGGGATGTCACTCCACCTGAGCATCACTCCGGTAAACACAAAGTTCCGCACGCTGCTCTACTCAGTGTTTAATGAACCCTGAAAATCCCTGCTCACAGGCCTGAATCCGGCTGACTATTACCTTTGCAATTTATTCAGTTATTTATTAGTGAAGTCATTCAGGGGTCAGGTAAAGAGGGGAAAGGGGTGCCATGCAAATGCTCGGTAGATGAGAGCAAAGGCAGTTTTCTGGTGTTTCCTCTACCCAGCAAAGCACAAGGAGACGCAAAGACTCGAGAAAACCGTCCACTCCCTGAAGAGTTACTGCACCCCCAGAGCCGCTGAGAATGGGGAGGGGGTGACTGGCTTCCTCCTGCGGACAAATGACCGGCCGTAGAGTACATTTTTAAGGGGTGATGTAACAGAAATCGAATTTGAACAGCCAAACACACCCCCCACCTCAACGATGCGTTTCTCCTGCTGAGAAGGGCGAGAAAGGTGGCCGTGGAGCACGCCCAGCTCACTCCTGCCCTACTGGGAGGAGGGGGCTGGCCGGCTGGAGACTTTTTCATTAATTACGAGCGGGCTGATGTCCCTTTAAGGTCTGTTGTGCTTTCCGAGGGCTGTAGCCGCCGGCTTAGCGGGGAGATTTGGCTTTATTTGTACATCTTAGCGCTGGGCTAGTTCTACGGGGAGGTTTCCAAAGCTCAGAGGTCTTTGACGGGGGGTGGGAGGAGGAAAGTTGTGAGATAGGGGGAGGAAATTAAGTTCTTCTCGATGCGAAGAAACAGCGTAGACTGAATAACAAACAGGAAATGCCTAACGCGGCTGTGAGGCAGGCGGGCGGTGCAGAGCGCTGAGCTCCACTCGCAGAGCAGCAGCGCCGGGAGCTCCAC